>NC_136615.1:13439465-13499465 GCF_933228915.1 Telmatherina bonti | reverse complement strand
TTTCATTTACAAATCAACAAGCGTTCATACGTGACCTCTGCAACCAGCAGTTGGACACAGTGATGATAATGCTCTGTGTGAGGTGACCCCTAACATCTCGTCTTGCTGTCTTGACTGTGTAGGTGTTTCAGCGCCGAGAGGATGGCTCGGTCAACTTCTTTCGAGGATGGGAGTCTTACCGTGAAGGATTTGGCAAAATCACCGGTGAACACTGGCTTGGTAGGTGGATCATTTAGTGCGCTTGGCAATGTTTGACTAGCACATATGTGCAATGAGGCTTGCAAATCAATGCCAAGGCAATCCTTGGAAAATCTGTTTTACACGTTGCGCCGGTTCTGGTCGAAGCTGTAAAATGGTGTCATGATCACAATTTATAAAATTATCACCTTAGTAGTATCAGTCGCTTTGGTGTAAAAATCATACTCAGTGCAGAGACTGGGGATGTGTGGGAGGATAGGACATCCAATAGGATTCTTCCCCTTTGTGTCATCAAAAACTCCATAGTAGGTGTCAGTTGATAACTAAATAACAGTATATTTCAGTTAAAGAAAATATAAAGTAATGAATTCGATTCTAAAAGCCTGTTCAGCCCAACAAAACAACAACTACATGCCAAAAGACCAGGAAAGCTCTTATGGTATTTTTGTTTTCATGCGAAACACACGGCAGAATCATTGTCCTGTTTGGTTTTAGGGCGTCTCAGTGGCCGCCGTCTGCTTAAAATGAACAATTCTTAGAGGTGTTCTCCAATTTCTTGCTGGCAGCGCAACTTATTAGTTCCAGAAATTGACAGGCAAAGAATGCCAACTGACAAGTGTACTCAGCTGTGAAATTAGCATTTTTAACTAAGCCAAATTTCTTGTCTTTACACCACTTCTTGTTAAATGAAACAAAATGTTCCTGCATGGAGGAAATGGACGTTTGCCACGGTCAGTTCCTCAGACATATTTAAATGAGTGGCACTGGGATTGATACGGCTAAATATTGTCCTTCTCTTATTATGTGTTAAGTATGAAAATTTACGACAAAAATCACAAAGACTCATAAACGAGAGATAAGTTCATAAAAGATTGTCTGTGATAAGATGTTATGAACTTATATTCCATTTATGAGTCTTTATGATTTCTGCATACCCTCATATATTTAGTATTATTAATCTGGGTTTTATTCTTCATTTGTGTGATTCTATTATGATCCATTGGTTTCCCCATCTAAGCCTTTATTTTTCAATTGCAATGAATTGGCCTGAGATGATCATGTTGTGAATTGATACTGTATAAATAAAGCTGAAATGAACTGAATTAAGTTGAATTTAGTCCATTACAGTAGACAAACCCAGCACTGGATGCAATCTAAGCCTGAAATCTTAGAAGCAGGTTTTTATGGGCGAAAGAACGCAGTCACATGTAAAAATTGCCACAATTTGAGATCCGTCTCGTTTCGTCGTCAACCCAGTATGTCGAGGGCGACTCCCACTCACCACATGCTGCACATACTGTGACTGCTGTGGAATTCATGGCTAACTAAGACAGTGAAAGTGCGATGGCAACAACACTTTGAAGCTGTCAGGATGTGTTCCTGTGATGACTCACAGCATCAAACAAAGTTGCACTAGAATAAATAAATAAGCTTGTGACCTTATAAAACGTATTATTACACCCAAAAAGTTCATTGCATAATGATTCACAGAAAACATACTGTGATAATAAGCTGTTTCAAAATGTTGAAAGTGCATTACAGAACACTCATCACATCTATTTACACATAAATACCAGCACCATGTAAGCTAAACATCAGCACAAACGCTGTTTCCTGAGAGGCTTGCTTTGAGCGCATGTGTTAATGAGCTATTACCATTTGGACTCTGTATGTGTCTTTGTAGTTTGCTCAAGTTCACACTGGCAGAGTAATTAGAGCTTGAAAAAGTCTATTTCTGTAAGAACACACACCTGGTCATGGTCAAGGTCATGGATGAGCCACACCACAGCTGAGGTTTTTTTTTTCCCCTGGAGTGTCTTACTGCAAAACACGAAGCTCAAAACAAGCAAATGCATTCAACATGTTTTTCTTTTTTCTACGTTGTAAGTGCTTGGAATACAGAAAACAGCAGAACAAGGCCAGCTCACAACTTCTCAGAGGAAGACTTACAAGTGAAGGCCACACACCACCAACCTCTGCAAGCTAACCAACTTAATACACTTCACTTTCATACATCTTTTGTATGCATTCTTTTACATGAAATATTGAATAGTGCGATAGTAAAGAGTATTTTTTTGCTGTTTTTTTACTACAACTGTTTCTTTTTTCATACCTTTGACAAAATAACATCTACACATTATTTCATCTGTTGAACTCAGTCAAATTAAAACAAGTAAAAATATTCTTCTCAAGGTTTTGATTACACATAACAAAAAGTCGTCCAAGTTTAGTCGCATATTATCTTCACCTACACATTTCTTGCTGCAATTCAAAGTCCATATTGGAATAACATCCCCTATAATGTAGAGGAGTAGACTACTCGGGTTCCCCCTTGACCTCTTAAGTGTGTCTTTATCTTGTGGTGGGCTTCCTGCACTAAACTTTTCCTCAGCTAGGGTTGGCAGATGTTGTGATGGAACAACAGCTATTTGATTTGCACAATTAAGCCCCAGAATAAGCCACAGTGATTTAAAAAAAAAAATAAGGCCAAAGTCACAGAGTATGTAGCATGGGTTGTAAAACAAACAGTGTTCAGGATGCCATGCAAACTCTAGGGGGAAGAATAAATGCAATTAATTGCGACATGTGTACACAACAAGTAAAACTGGCAATGTCATCATATTTTGATCATTGCACACACCAAACATGATCTTACAAAGGTAATCAGAAAATTCAGCTTAAATGCTGTGGCACTGATTTATTCAGAGTAAGTCTTCGATATATTGATACCAGAATATCATTATATGTGTAAAAGTTGCTACAAGTAACATGTATTCAACCAAGTGTAATAGTTTTTACATTAAATTTTCATAAACATATAATTATCATTATTGTTGCAGATATTTATTGTAAACATAAATTTGATTATTGATGCCAAAGGTTCCTTTGACCACGAGTGCCTTGCAATCCAGACCTCTCTGTTTTATGCTTTGGAAATTGGTCTGCTCACATGAGTGTCCTTCCCTTCAAAATTGGATGGCTTTTCTGCACGTTCAAAAAAAAAATTTAAAAATACTCAACAAAATACGGCCTCAAACCGTGAAGATACACCAATGTCGAAATAACTGATTCTTCTGCAATAGAGAATCTCAGGGTTTGTGGTGCTGGCTGTAATATGTGGAAAAGCAACGCCCTGCTGTATTTCCGGCCAGTAAACGTCAGGAATATATTGCTTTCATTTTATGACTGAAAGTTTTATTAATGTTTGATATTTCATCATTAGAGTGTCAATCCATCAGGCACCTAAAAATCAATTATTCACATCTTATTAACTCAAAACAGAGAAAAAGCTGGACTGCATCTTCAGATCATGACATCAAGCTATAGTTTGGTCTTTACCACCTCCACACCGTGTCCTTGCTGCATGTAGGAATACATACAGTTTATAGTGTTTGCAGAGTTTATGTGAATTAATGGAGATCTATGTTTCTTTGCTGACCTGAGGCTATTACAGTGTGAGCTCCACAATAAAAAAAACATGGCTAGAGCACCAGCTAGGTGTCCCTATGGTATGCCAAAGGAACAAGGTGGGAATATAGAAGACTAAGGATTTAGCAGCCAGGCTACTTTGAACCTTTGAGAGTACCCTCGCTCATTCAGGTTGTGCTGTTGTCTCATCACCCCCATCATCAATTACCCTTTGGGCAAAAATGAAAAATGGATTTGTGCTAGCCAGTAGCCTGCACTTTTACCACCCACTCCCTCTGAAGTGCTCTGCATTTCTCATTGTCTGAACCGGTTGCTTACTCAGATTTTTCTTTTATTTACAGGACATCTGAAAGTATGATGTTAGTGATAATGAGTGTCATGATGAGACAAACAATGATGAATAATAATTTTAAAAAATGAATAAGACTCATTTTCTCTGTATTAAATCAACATTATTTAACCATTATACTACTTTAATAGTAGATTTGCCATATTTAAACTGAAAGGCACCATTTGTATCACCACTTGATTCCCTGACTATGTGTTCTTATTGTATGTAAGTATAACATGGCTATTATTCCATGATGCAAGTGTGTTCAGTATCATTGACATTGCTTGACTCATGACATTGGATTGAGTCTGCTGGAGCTGAATATGTATGTTTATTTGTGATGCTTTTTAACTTTTAGAAAGCCTTGTCTGTGAGGGTCTTTGTGGAGAAGGACATGTTTTAATTTCTTAAGCTCCTTCATATTTGTTCCTGAAGTTCAGGAAAAAGAAAAAGCCAGCATCATTGTCAATAAATGGAAGTTTATCCGTCCATCCAGACCTAGCAGAAGAGCTGAATGTGGCTCAAGGGCCACTGGTTCCAGACCCCTGGTATAATGCTCTGAAATCTTATATTTTAAACTTTAATAGCACATTAAATCGTTGTTACTGCTTATTACTAACCCAGCCTCTGTCCAGTGGCATTGTATTCTGCTTCTTTTTTTCTAACCATATGCTAAAATATTCTCCAGTGTCAGTTTACACTAATCATAATAAACCTGATTATTTTGGATCTGTTGAAGTAATATGACAAAAATTTATTTGAATTCCACCTCAGTCATTTCCAAATTCTAATTTGTTGCACAAACCTAATCAAGTCGCTTTAATTGCTTTAACTTTCCCAAACCTAAATTACATAGCATTGAGAAAAAACTGATAATAAACGGTACACTTAAACTAATCTCAGCTTTGTAAGCCCTTATTGCCATCTTTCAAAAAGTGTTGCGTGATGCTGTGAAACTGATCAATGTTGATATCACCACCAAGCATTTAGATCTATCCACCCCTACTACCAATAACCTATAGTAGGAATGTATATACGACTTGTTCTAGAGAAGAGTAAAAGGCATAATTATGTGTATCCCAGAGACACCCGTGTCCCTGAGAATGACTGAGTTGCATGACTGGAGCTTTGACTTTGGTAACAAGTGTATTTTGACAATATTGTTCATTAACTAATGGGGAGGTGGATTCACTTATTCCAGCAAAGTTCCACTTCGTGGCTTCATACAAGTTTGTTGTGAAACTTTCTTTTGGGTAAATTGAAGTTGTTGTAAGAGTAACTACATCCTATTTGTAAATCATTTGAGCATTTCATTGCAAACATAGTCCTCTCTTCAATTAACACAGGTGTGACTTTGTTGCAAAGCCTGGAGCTATAGATTACAGTACCAGTTATAACAAAAGGAGTTGCTGTCTTGCCTAGTTGTGCCATTTTACATTGTTCATAAAGCTAACTGCTAACACCTACCATTAAGTGCATTTAAAAGTGTTTAATCAGCATTCAGTCTAATTAAACATCAGTGAAATGGTTTTGTAATAGTTGCAGGATTGTATTGGCACCAGCTCATTATAGACCTGATTGTAACATAACACATGGATAAACACACTGCTTTTCCTTGAGGATTCTGTAGTTCACAACAAGAAAAACACATGGTCCACATTTTCATTACAGAAACAAATTTACAAACTGTAAAATCTCCAATGGACGCTCACAAATTAGCCGCAGCAACACTGGGGCAAAAAGACTTAGTTTGATCACTTTAATAATTTCAAACAAAGCTTCCAGCCTACATTCATTGGAGTCAAGCTGCTTAATAAGAATCTAGCCTAATTATCTCAGAGAATCTTGATTGCCAGAAACTTTGGTCAAACACAGCTTGAAGGATGCAGGAAAATGCCATCTCTTAAAGTTACCATAGTTAGAGATTTGTCCCCTGGGAGACAGCTATCAGACATAACCCTCAGAGCACTGATGGTAAACATGCTATTACTGGTAATGGGAATGGATTTAATTGCCTCATTTTAGCACTTAAGCTCCTATTAAAAGTAATCCATTTAACCAAATTATCTTTGATGTAAAACCAACATTTTCTAACTAAAACAGATTTCAGATAATTTACTCTGTTTATTTTATATGGATATAGTTTGCAGAGTAATTTCTTTAATTGTATTGTGTGTGTGTGTGTGTGTGTGTGTGTGTGCGTATATATATATATATATATATATATATATATATATATATATATATATATAAATAATTGTAAACTATATAAGTTACTGTTGTTAAAACTAACACACGCTGAATAATTCTCCCAATGGAGAAAGTATAAAGAGCACAAAACTGGGTCAAGACATTTACATTGTCACTATCAAATCAATTAAACACCTGGTTGCCGAGGGTGATGTAGACTTGTCTACCTGTAATATAGGTCTGAAACAGTTTAATTCAGTCCCAAAGAGATTAACCCAGTTTTCCAGATGGCCTATTACAATAACAGAACTTGCTCTGCGGTGTTCAGAGCTGCATGTAAATCCTGCAAAATACAGGGTAGACAAAATGTATGTTATATTTACATTACTCGCTAGTTTTATGGCTATAAACAGCAGTATCAGCTAATCTTAGGGTACAAAAAAAGATTTTGAAGAACTTTGAAACAGTAGCGCGTTTTACGGATGGATTTTGCAATTAGAATATGATTTTATTTTACATTGATAGTTTAACTAAATATAAATTATTGTTCCCTTCATCAATCCCATTTTTAAAATATTTTTTAAGGGGGCTAGCTGAAGTGCAAGACATACATTATTGTAATTTATAAATACTGCAAAGAAATATATTAAAACCAGACTTCATCTCAGCCAAACAGATACAAAAGATATAATCCCAACATTCAAATTCAGTGGGTTGGCTTTTTCTATCAAACAAATTAAAGAATACGCATCATCCTTGAACTTAACTTAGTTTTACTGTTGAGAATGCATAGCTCGGGTGACTACTTCAGCTGCTTCTGTACTTGCTTTTTTGTTTGTTTTTTGTTCTGTGTAACTCAGTAAAATGAAGAAATACACACTTGCTCTGACAATTTTTTTATGAATTGCACATAGTTTATCAATGCACCTATTTTATTTTCCTGTTGTCCATTTTTGATCATGCAGCAACACACCTGTAATTAATTACTTAACTGTCACTATAGCAACAAGGAAAAAATCTAAAAACTTGATGCAACCCTGTGAATGACAATTATGCAAACTTGTTAAAGCTCCAAATGCACTCAATACAATTTTATTTTACACCGTGCCTCTATATATTTTGTGTTGTGCACTTATTGCATTATATCTGCCCCACTTCACACTCTGAGGAGGACACGATATATTTGAGCTGTTGTATCAGTGGAATTAGGGGAGACAGAATCTGCTTTTATACCACTAAAAGTTGGTATGTTGATGTAATTTTGTGAATAAAATCTATTGCTCCCACCTTCAAGCTGCATTCTATTAGCCATATTCACCACAGGAGATGTGAGAGGAAACTTATTTAGGTTTGTGTTTGCGTTGTGCTTCAAGTCTGTGCAAGCAAAGCATCGTAGCGCTTGGCTGCAGATACCCAGTATGGAACAGGAAGGGCCAAGCTCTTCTCATTATTCTGGGAGATTTTAACGGGGCAAACCTCAGCCAGGAGCTGCCCAAATCCAGACACGAAATATTGTATCCCACTAAGAAACACACCAATACTTATTCAAAATGCAGCAATAGAACTGTTCTGCAGTGAAAGTGATGGTGTTCTACGAGAAAAAAATGGTGATGTGCACAGCAAAGAAAGTTCAACTAGAAAAGAAAGAGAGAGAAAAAAAACTGAGCACATTTTTATCACTATCACTGCCCCCGAGCCACTGCCTACACAATCTGCCATTTCAGCTGTTTTCCTATGACCCTTAACTAGGAAAGCCTAAAGCCCATGGTGACAGAGTGTCTCCTTTTTGACATAGATCTTCAGTGGATTATCCAGTTTGTGTGAAATTTTCCCTGAAACACAAGTGTGGAGACAAAATAAAGGCATAAATCCATTTTCAGACTCACATCTACACATTATAAAAGACATACGTTCAAGTTTTACAGGATTTTCAGGATTTAATGTGACTTTTTTTTTTAGCTTTGGGTTCCATGTTGCAGGTTCCTGCTTTGACTCTGTTTAGTCTAGCTTTTACAGGGTCTATCAATACCCTGTCCACCTCTCTCATATCAACGTTGTGTGCTTTATGTAGTTTATTGAGCTACTTTTTCACAATGCTGGTACTAAAAGGACAACAATTTCATGAAGGCAGAACATGGTTTATAAAATTGTATTTTTCCTCTAATGGAGAAGAGTTCAAAGGCAGCATGCAGACCAAGAAAGTGTGAAATATGTGCATTACATCCAGATTTCGTGTCCCCAATCATCGTTGATAACAAGGAAAAGCAGCACAGTTGCTTTTAGGGAAGCGGTTTGATTCTCAAAACAAAACAAAAAAAACCAGATGTGAGGTGGACACAACAACCAGCCTAACCTACCACTCATATGTTACCTTTACCTGACATTAAGTAGCTGTGTTGATAAAAAAAGAAAAAGAGAGTGACTAATTACAGTGTTTTTACAGTGCGTAAGTTTGTTGACTCAATTTTGTTATAGTTACTTTTTCAACTAACAACCTCCCTTTTCCGTTAGTTTTATTTTTTCTATCCCAGCATTTGGCGATGCTGCAGTCAAACCAGTTCTGGTATTCTGCCCATTCGGCATGTTGTCATATATTAGGAAGCAAAAGTTATTTCAAAGTTCATCATAACATTTTCAGTCTGGCACGGTTTGGGAGAAGGCGATGGATGCCGGATGCTAATATCAATACCACAATGTGCGTTTGACTTAAAAACAAAACAAAACAAATAAACAGAAAAAGTTATAGCCCAAAATAATTGATATTGAAACAAGCGCAGACATAACGCATAGTAACTATTGCACACAGCTATATACAGAGACATCATAGACATCTTGATATGTCACTTTTTACAATCATTCCAACAGATGAAGCTGTTTGCATGTTGATTGTAATAAAGACCCCAACAACATGTCAACAAACTCTTCTCACAGTCTTACTCCTCTAGATTTTCTTGATGCTAAATACTTTTAAATGTAATCATATGGAAGTGGTTTTGCAACAATCTGGTTACTGCTAGAAATCTGGCTGTGATGTTGTTGTGACATTGCAAATCACAGGTCAGTTCCAGTCAGCTTGAGCATGAAGGATTTTCTTTCAGAGTGCACTGTTGAAACATTTGGTCCTGATGCTGTGCAACCAAGCTGTGCTTAATAAGGGGAGGGGACAGGAGCAAATAATGCTTTGCATGGTGGAAATATTTAGAAAATTGTATCTGAAGAAGGAGAAGTATTTGTGTAGTTCTCGTGGAGTATCATATCCCCGTTTGTGGCCCTAACTTGGATCATGGTGCCATTAGCATTCATGTATGGAGCCCATGCCGGCTCTGAGTCAAACCTTCCTCTGTGAACCTGTATCTCCAGGATCAACGAGGCCTGTTTTCATTGCTTATGCCATGTAAAAACTCTGAAAAAGACTTGGTTTCATGTTGGCCCAACCTATTGCTCAAAACTTCTTCTGCTTTTTTCCTATATGACTAAAACTCTACCCGCTGGTCAAATCTGAAACTCTTATCCTAATACCACAGGCTTCACACATGTAATTCTTGCAACCATCAGAACTTTCATGTTTAGAGCAAGCTTTGTAAAGACTCCAAGCCAGGGATGTACCTCCTGTTCCATCTGAGGAAGGTCAGCTTTAATGGGCTGCGCAGATTTTCAGTCTTCTGGGTCATGGTAATCCTAGGTGCTTAAATAGAACAACTGGACTTCCTTAAGACGTCTCACCTCTCATCCAATAGACCCTTCTGCTCTAATTTACTGGTATGGAGGTATTTATGTTGGGCAAGCTGTGAACTGTTGCTCACCAGAAAGTCATGTAATCAAAGCTTGTTAATGACCCAAACAAGTAAGTTAAAGCAGAAGGGTCTATTGGATGAGAAGTGTCTTAAGGGCAGCCAGATATAGGTGCCATCACCTATCAGCCTCTTAGAAAGCAGCCCTAGCCCTAACCCAAGCCTATATTATCACCACATATGTATTAGGAGGTGAATTAGACTCCACAGTTGGTCTAAAATAAGTACATGGAGCTCCAGCACCATTTCTTTAGCTGAAAGAAAGTCTAATGCAGAAGCAAAAAAGAAAACCAGTTGTATTATACTTATGCTGCGAGGATTAAACTGTAATTGCATTACACGGCAACTGGATTTCCCTAAAAAACAGAACAAGAATCAAGTTCAAACAACTGATCACTGACACTAATACTGTCACCTGAGCCAGAAAAATGTGGCGCAAAACCCATTTAACCTCCAAAGCCTTAAATGATTCCATTTGTTTCTGGACACTATTATTTACACACTCCTGCATAAGCCATCACCATCATTTAAGAACATTAATGCACATATCCACCAGATGCACAATGCTGCTCCTGCCTATTCCTGAGATTCTGATCGCTGTTCTCCATCCCGCAGGGGAACAAAACATGTGTAGCCATATGGATTGTTTTAATCTAAGACAACACTGCTAATATAATTACTCAACTGTTTAATAAGCCAGCTGTAGAAGACGTGAGCTGAAAATAAGCTTTATTAAATTCCTCTATAAAAACTTTGGCCTGAGGCAGAAGAAGCTAGAAGTACATGAAGCTGTTGTGATTGTGTCACAGTTCCTCTGTTTGTGTAATTTCTCATCATAAGCGATTGAATGCTGTAAAGATAGAAAATAGAGTTTGGGATAAAAGTTTTTGGCATTGCGAGAAAATATGTATCGAGGGTAGGAGGGTATAATATAGAGGGTAGATAAACAGGAGAGACTTAACTAAAACAGCTGCTCCAACATATGATGGGACATATGGAAGCTTTCATATTTCCATACTCTGGATAGAGTGATCTGGTACTTATCTTTAATACTTAGTGACTAAATTGATCCACTTGTACCTCCATTGGAGCCCTGTTTTTGAGATCGCCTTGATGCAAAACAAGCCGGCATTACGCTTCAGAATAATATTTGCTCTGTAATGGTGCAGCATCCAGTTTCCAGCAAATATTTAATGCATTGTTTATTGTTAAGAGTAAGCCTGGATGCTCACAGCATAGTTATATATCGATTATGCAGTATTATTTATAAAGGCCACCATTGCACATCCATTGAGCTTATCAATGAGGTCTTGACCACTGTCTGCACAGAGTATTAAACTGCATTCTGTATATGTTGGGATCCTTTTTTTTTATTTTATTTTTTTTATTAATGAGAACTGTATATTTTCTCCTGTCACTGCATTATATGGACTTTTTGCCAGTTATATTGGATGCACGTTGCATGTGTGTCTCTGAACTGCTACATTACTGCTGCCTGGCCGCATTCACACTGCTGACCTCTCTGTTGTGGCACTAATGTGTAGTGCAGCTTTAGTCTGCATAATCTTTTTAACTTGCATTGCCCTGGGTAATGAAGCTAAAATACAGTTTTCTTTAATGTGTGGATGATATGATTGTTCAAGAGGAAACCATGGAGCTGATGATCATAACCAGATACTGCAGGATAATGTAGCTTTTTAAAGAAAGAGACAGAGAGAAAAAGATAAGCTAGCCATGTGGTGAGCATTTGGGGCTCAATTTTGAGCTTGCTCAATCGTTGCACTCACATTCTGTTGTGCTTTGTTCAGTGTTTGGGTTTGATAAAAAACAATCTTAGTTAAATAGTCTGACATAGTGGCAGGTTTCCACTCGCTAGTGAAGAAATTATGAAAAAACCGCTCAAAGAGCCACAAAAAAGAAATGTGAGTCTGACAAATTTTTGGATTGAAGGGATTAAGAAAGGCAGCACTAGATTACCAGAAGGTGGCAGTATAGGCTGTACAGCTACGATTTAATTCAGTAGAAGAAGAAACAGTTCTAACTCGTAATAAAAACTCTTGGAAGAACTGCAATGCACAAAGACTGAGGTGAAAAATAAACAGAGTTCTTCACTAGTTTTATTGCTGAGATAATATGGGCTAAAATGGAATATCTAGGAAGTTCACTCAGTCATGTTAGTTTGTTTTTTGGCTGCTCAGACTGTAAACTGTGGGTGAATTTTTATCATTTTAATCGCCACTGCAGTTTAGCAAGCCATTTGAATTCCCTTTAACTTCCCTATCCTTCATCACACCAAGAAGAAAGCAAAAGATAAATACACAGTAAAGAAAAGCCTAACCAGCAAGACTCTGTTATAATACTGTATTTCAGCATCATAAAAATGTTGTTCTGCGGTGTAAGTTTGGGAACAATGTAATACGACCCGTGTCTCTTGACTCCTCTGCCTGGAAGTGGTCCACCATCAGACAAGTGCCTTGTTGTTATCTGACATTCCTCAGCTGACTAAAGATACACTTACACCTGTCATTGAAAGTAAACAGAGAAGCAAACCCTTTTTCACTCCTTTGCAGGTTTTTTCTTGTCTGTTGACAAAATTGCACACAATTCTTTACAATGTTACCATGTTAGCCACTTTACATGCTGCTCACCTTTAACGAGTGGGCCATACACAAGCACTATAATTGAGCTCTTAGCTCACCTTGAGTAGTCACATCTTTTGTGATTATAGGAGAGGAGAGCCACAGAGAATTGGAAATTTGGGCTTTTTTTATGTAAGTGTGTATGTAAGGGAGAGAAGAGATGGAAACAAGGCAGGTGGAGGCTTGCAATTTGGATACTCGACTGCCTGTGTCAATGCTAACAAGTGATGACTACCTCACATCAAAAGGTCAGTCTGAAAAGAATGAGAAAGGCAAGATTTACAGCAGCACAAAGAGGTGTTCATGAAAAAGGTATTTAGATTTAAATGATCATTTTTGGAAGAAAAAGAAATGGACCACCAGTTACATGCACACACATCTGTGTCCACACAGATGCAAGCCAGTCTGTATACTTTGCGATTTCCAGTATAATTTGTGTCATTGGCTGTTTTTTTCATCTGTATTTCATCTTTTCTTATCTTCATCCTGTTTTTGTACCTGAGTTCCTCGGAGCACTGTGAAATAGCACAGATAGAGTCTGCAGCAATTAGCTTCTGGCTAGTAGAACTACTCAGAGCTTAGGGGCAAAAATAAGGTGCACACAGCAGGAGAGCCTATTTATCTTCAGTTTGGCAAGAACACACTATCCACACACACACACACACACACGTGCAGAACACCCTATATCATGGGACTGAAACCATAGATGCAATGAGGTGAGAAATGCTTCAAGTAAGCATTTCTGTCTGTTCTCTGTCTGCTTATGATTAAGAATTACATTGTAAATTAGGATTATCTTGTTAGACTGATAGTGATCTGCAAACACCATTGAAACAAAGATCACAAATTGTAGCATCTTGCTTCATCAAGCATTTTTCACTTTTAAATTGACTGTTCATTTTTTTTGTTTTATTGCTGTTTGTGTTTGTTTTAATTGATCTAAAGTGCTAAATACGAGGATAAACATAGAAGCTAAGTTTACAATCAGCCATCAGAACTTTCTGGGTATTTATAAGGGAGGTTCAGGGTGATTCAACGTCGGCTTAATGAAAAAAAAAAAAAGAGATTATGCTGATTGGCCACATGGCCAACTGTGTTATGTTTTAATGCATGAAGCTTAAATGTGTAATAGAGACATATATATATAGTAAACCTTCGGTATAGTTTGCCAGTTTATACTGAAACACAAGCGCTTTATAACTTAAAACACACTTAAATGAGCCAGAACTACATCAGAAGTGAACTAATAATGACTTGGCGTTGCACAGACATTGCTTTGATTGTATTTTACCCAATGTATAGACTTCTGCTCCATTCTGCACTGCAAAGATGTCTTCCCTTGCAAAGGCATAGACTGTGCATCATAGGTGGTAGATGGGGGTCGTTTTTACAATCTGTTCAAATATCATTGGTTTTATGGGGAGACACGGTTTGGGCATCTGCCATAACCTCTGGATCTACACACTGGCTTGGTGCTAAACTGTATATTTAAGAGAACCTGTTCCTGGTGCTGGTCCTGAGACAGTTTTAATGCAAGTTTGGTGTTGGTTTGACTTAATTCCCTCATGACCAAAGTGTTCTATTAAAGAAAAAAATCTGAGCACAGACTAATGTTAACTAAATGTCCCTAAAACTACCGGTTTGAAGGTTATTGATGGGATTCTTTATTTTATCTAGTTTATCTACACAGATCATAATATTTATTATCCTGCAAACTGATGTTTCAGTATCACCACTCTAGTTCATAAATGTTGTTTTAAACAAGAGTTGCTCCGAATGAGAATTCTTTGCAACATCGACCGACCTTTTCAGATGCAGACTGGCATTTATGAACAGCACAGCAAATATGAAGAGGACGTTTACCTGCAATTTATACCAGCAAATGGGATTTATGCTCAGCAATGTTTGCAAATGAAGCTGCAAATGTGATTTTGAATTCGGCTGAAAGCACAAACGTGAAAAAGCCTATGTGTGGCACTGGTGAGCATTGACAAATACTACTCCGCAGTCACTGTGAATTCACGTCCATGTTGAAGCTCAGGTTTTGTCCTTTTTACCATTCACTTTAGAAATGAGTCATTTTGGCCTACCACTGGCTCTGAGGTGGTAAGTCTATAGAACCCTACAACAGCAGCCAAACCTCGGTCTTTGTGCATTGCAGTTCTTCCAAGAGTTTTTATTACGAGTTAGGACTGTTTCTTCTTCTACTGAATTAAATCATAGCTGTACAGCCTATACTGCCACCTTCTGGTAATCTAGTGCTGCCTTTCTTAATCACTTCAATCCAAAAATTTGTCAGACTCACATTTCTTTTTTGTGGCTCTTTGAGCGGTTTTTTCATAATTTCTTCACTAGCGAGTGGAAACCTGCCACTATGTCAGATTTGGTGTAGCACCACACCAGTAGCTTAGAGTCAGTTCTTCAGTTGTCAAAACAGAAAAAAAAAACTGATTCTGAGTTGAGCTAGGCTGCACTTTCACTGCTTTGATGGGGGGGAAAAAAGTCTACCTGAGAAACATCAAAGAACCAGTTTACGTTTCCACAGGCCATACAGGTATGCTCCAGATATCAGTTCAGTTTCATTTTACTTATTTTCTGTTTATTTTAAACTTCAGTGAAGCATCACAGTGAAAGAAGACCATTTTTCTTTTTAACCACAAATGTTGCTGTTATTTACGTGCACCTAGATACATATTATTCCTTATTAGAAAGAGGTTGTATAATTGCCAGCTGGTGATGGAAATAACAAAAGGCTTGTAGAAACTCAGTTGCAAAAGGCTGTTTAAAGGAAGTAGCAAACAGTTGTGACACACAGGGCAGTGTTAACAAGCACGCTGCTGTTTGTAGCAGTGTGTATAACTGCCAACTGACAAGATAAATCATTGTCAACATATAAAATTACATGAATAATGACCTCATGGGCTTCAACTTCATATCCAATTCAAAGCTTTGTTTTTATTTGTTTGTCCTTTTTGTTAGCACACCAGATGCAATACTAGCTGTTTATTTAAGTTTTCTTTGCTATAGGTGGATAAAACTTCATCTCCTTGGCCTCGCATCAGCATTAGGCATCGTTGCTCAACGTAAGTGCTCAATCTACCTTGGGAGAAATAAAATAAGAGTCACTGAAAGGTGACTCTCTTACCCACACTATTTATTCAGCTTGCTAAAAGTTCATTCCTGCCCTGTTTTTAAGTTAGCTAACTCTTATCTGACCTATGTCGCACTGGATCGAGCACAGCCACAATTTCCTTCATGAACAACTCTTGTGGGCACATGTCAAATAAACAAAAAGAAAGCTTTTTTCTGACATGAAGTCTGCAATGTACCTCTGCAAAGATGTTTCTTATTCATGCAGCAAAATGTGCAGCTGTGCGACTACAATACAAAATCCAGTCCACATCTGTACAGTGTGCAATTTTTTCACTTCCTTTCCACCTAATCTTTTTTTTTTCTTCTTCTTTTCACAACCATACACAAACACATGCTTGCACGTATTTATCCTCCACCCCCTTCCTTTATCACGGAGCAGCATCCTGAAGCTTGTATTTATATTCTTGTCACCCTGTGGAAAATCTAAAGAGGGCTGTGTCTACAAAGAGAGCACAAATCAAAGAACATCACAATTCCCATGAGGATGATGGCTCATTTTGCTTTTCTTTGTGTACGTTTTCCATTATGTTGTCTGTGGGCATTTAGATGTGCTGCTGGAGAAAGCCTAGAGAAGTTGCCACAGCAAGGAAGTAAAGGGCCAAGAGTTTAAATAAACATTTGATAATCCAAAGGGAACTATTTGCAAAGTTCACCTTTTCTGCATTATGGCAAAGTCCAAATTGAAATTGGGGCAATCTGTCAAAACCAGGAGCACTGTTTACACAGCAGGTAGAGCTGCACTGCAAGGCAGAGAAGAAACAAACACATCTGAAACAATTGCATCAGATGTGACTTGACCCTATCAGTGTTTCATCTTTGAAGCTCTGGCAGGCGCTTCAATCATGTGTTACGGCATCTTCTCTGAACTTGGCAGCAGTGTCACTGACAGCAGCGAGGTCAAGGGTCAGTACCTGTTATCACTCACAGGGTAGCGGACAGAAGGCGATGGATTGCTGATCAATTGCAGTCTGGGAGATTTATTACTCCACTCCTTGATAGATAGGTGATGCCGCTGTCTCATTTAAAAGTCAGGCATCCGGCTCCACAGCATCCTGATGTGCATACAGTTTGTAAAAGCATATTGTAGACTGAAAATTTAAGAGAGTTAGACAGAGAGAGGATGGGCTGAAAAAAAACGAGAGCTGATGAGTTGAGAAGGATTTATATGTTAGTTGAAGAAGGAAACAGACGGTGAATATCACGAAGGATTTGCAAGCGATGAGGCCGGTGCATACTGGAGTAAAAGGGGGGAAATCTGTTTTACTGTCAGGAGGAAGGAAAGGCATGAATGGACGTATTGATTCAGGGAGATGTTAAAGGAAGAAAATATATACATATTTTTTTAAATATCCTCTTTTTTTAATTATTCTTCATAGCGCTTAAGGAAGGGTTGCCTACCTCTAGAATCAGATATGTGATACATAGTCATGTTGGATTAGTATTTACACTTATATGCATATGTACAAGCAAATAGAGTAATTTCTGTGTTGTTTTATCTCCCAGAAAAACAGGAAGTAGGTGCTGCAATTTATTAAAAATGTATATGCAAATGCACTGTAAAATATTTGTTGCTTTTACATACTTACAAGGTAATCTGAGTGACTCAGTATAATTAACTGGGATAATTTGCATTTGTTGAACTTTTCTGAACTTGATAAATGTTGGACCGCTGTCTGCTGTGAGTACAGACAGAACATGATGTAACAAATTCCACATGAATTAAAAAGAGATGCTCCACAAAACTGTGGTCTTACTTCCAACACACAGTGATTTCAAGTTCACCTTACTTCAAGTAATTCATTAACTCAAAATTGTTTTTGCTTTACTGCAGGGACTTGTGTTTTTTTTTGTTTTTTTTTTTGTTTTTTTTACTAATGTCAGACCACAAACATGCCACACAGCCTGAATATTGATCTTTATAGCATAAGAGCAATTACGTGACACGACCAGTATAAATTAAATCTTTTTTTTTTTTTTTTTTTTTTTAAATCATCAATGAAGATTGATGTACATTTGGTTAGGGTTGATTGTTGCTGTTATAGTGAAAAAAAATGCCTTGGTGTTTAGGATTTGGTTTTACAGTAAGAGCTTTTTTTTCCCCCTCTGTATTATTCTAATATAACTTCCTTTTATTCGTTAAAACAGTCAGAAACAAGTAAAAATATTGAAAACTACCTGAGAGAAACTCATTTTGAGACTTTTTTTTTTACGACTAGGAAAATGACAATGAAATTATTTATCTTGCCTCTCACTAAAATCATTTGAAAGTGATTTTTATATTTGAAGTATTGATCAAACAAATGAAAAAAAAAAAAAAATTAAGCAATTTTAACTCTCACTAACTTCCCAAAGTAAAAATTTAAAGTTACTTTCAGTTAATTATCCCTATTTTGTTTTATAGTAGCGGTGACGAGTGTTAAACAATCAATTTATTTTTCATAAATACATCTTAAATTATATTGATTAAACATATGCACATTAACATATTCAACCTTTCAAACTTGAAAGTATGGATAACAAGATTAAAATGATTTCCAATAAAAATATTTTGCACACCTGACACACATCAGACTTATTTAGCTGCACAAGTCTGATAATTACCCATTGATTTGAGTCAGGTGTGTTGCAGCAGGGAAACTCCCGACACTTGCAGGATTGCGCTCCTTGAAGACCAGAGTTGCCCGCCCCATTCCAAAGTGTGCATTATTTAAGTGGAGAAATAGAGGTTACTCACTTCTAATGAAATTCAAAGTCAGCATTTGGAAAGACAAACACAGCCTGAGCTCTCTAAGACAAGCATGGAAATTTCTTTAAGTGGTCTTCAAGAATCATTGTCCAGGCTTCCTGATGGTCTTCCTAAAGCTCTTCTTCTAGTGTTCGCTGCCTCGTATTTCATTTTCTGTCAAGTGATTCTACACTGCTAAAATAATGTTGAGGTCCAGACTCTGGGGAGGATCCATCACTCTATAAGACCTGCTGCCAATGATTTTCAGTCCAGTTCTGTTGTCAGTTGGTAAACCTCAGCATTTTTCCCTCTGGCTTCTCGACAGCCATCTTTACAATCCTTTTATGGAGAATATTTCTGATGAGGCATCTATGAACACTAAATGGATCTACTCAATGATCAGATGTGTCTCTTAGGTTTTGAGTGAAGCTACTGAAATCTTTTTCTATCCTTTTTTCACATATTTTATGTGTGTGTGTGCTATAGACATTTTCTAAGCCTGCCACTTCTCCTTTTTGTTTTCCATTTGTCCCATTTTTGGAGATTTTCAAAGAATATCAAAGACACCAGGCTGAGATACGCAACGCCTTTTGTTAATCTTTCTGTGTGAATCGCCTTTTTGACAGTGTTTGGTTACACAAAAACATAAATATTTTGTTGCCCACCCCATTCTGAAGTGTCATAAAATTTAAAGTCAGCATTTGGAATGACAAACAGCCTGAGTTCTGTAAGACAAACACAAAAATGTCTTTAAGAGGTCTTCAGAAATTATTCTGCAAGCTTCCTGATGGTCTTCCTAACACTAAAAAGCTCATTTTTAGAGTTAACTGCCTCGCATTTTATTTTCTGTCCGGGTGTCACGGTGATACACTGCTAAAATAATGTTGAGGTCTAGGCTCTGGGGAGGATCAATTTCTACATGAGACCTGCTGCCAATGATTTTGTTGGACAGCCTTCAGTGTTGCTTAAGACGTGCATTCGCTATGGCATTGTTCTAATATTTTTCATCCAGTGTTGCATTCATTTTTCACCAAGATCTTGTTGTGATGATGGGAGAGTCTGACCTCCTTCTTCTCAAGCACATCCCAAAGATTCTCAATGGAGTTCAGATATGAACTCTGTGGTGGCCAATTCATGTGTGAAAATGACGTTTTATGTTCCTTGAACAACTGGCATTGTCATCTTAAAATGTGGTCATGCTTTCAGGGAAGACAAATCCATTGATGGAATAATCTGCTCGATCAGTTTATTCAGGTGGTCATCTGATCTCCATTCTTTGGATACATAATGTTGCTGAACCTGTTCCTGACCAACTGCAGCAAGCACAGATCATAGACTGGCCCTACAAGGCTTGTAAAGTTGGCATTAGGCATGATGATTGCATCTGTTCTCTTCTTAGCCTGATGCTCTCATCACTCTGGACTCATCTGATCACATGACCTTCTTTCATTGCTCTAGAGTCCAATCTTTATATTTCCTATAAAAGTAAAGCCCTTTTCTCAGGTTGGCATGATTTCCATATTCTTACCTTGTATGCATTGGTTCTCTCCTCCCACCCACAAGACATGCATGTTAGGTTAATTGATCATTTATTATTTGGATAAACCATCTGGCAAATTTACTATTAAACAACCCTGAGTTGTGTTGTTACTTTTTCTTTGATTGGATACATGATTATTTTCCAACCACATTTCTTTCTCAAACATGATGGTTCCACAATACTCATTCAGTTTTCAATAATATAATCTGTTGGACAGTTGTTAACTTAATTTTTGTAGTTTTTGCAATATCTTCAGGTGATTTCTTTACTTGATGCACGCCAAATGTTTGACCCTTCTTAAACAAACATCTTTTCCTTGACCATGGGATGTGTCTCCCCACATGATTGTTAAAGATATAAGAAGCTGCTCATTGCATCAACTGCAGGTAAATGACTTGCTCAGTTAATCAGGTTGTAACCTTTTTTTTTTTTTTTTTTTGGAGGGGGCAGACAATTTATTTTATACTTGTTCAGCTATGTTATCTTTGGCATCTTTTGCGAATGCAGCAAATGGAAATAATAGCAATGCCTTTTGTATCAGGTTGCAAGTAAGTGAACATTTAAACATCCTGTTCAGAAGTAGTACTTTGATAAGCTACTTGTCATATGTAATAAAAACTCTGAGTTTGGTGCCTTTTGTATGCCTAAATGATTCATTAGTTAGTTTTAATTGGCTATATGAACAAAACAAAGACTGAACTAAAGTGAACGGCCAATGCAAGGAGAAATAAATAGTAATACAATAAATAAATTTAAAAAAAAAAAACCCTGGAGAGCCTTTACTCAAGACAACTTCAAAAAATCATAAAAGCCTCTGGCTCCTTGGAAGTAATACAAATAATGGGTGGGTGGCTCAAGGCTTTTGCTGCGTTCTCTAAATACCAAAAGGGGAAAAAAGCACAAAAAAGCATGTGTTGTCTCATAATCTTACATAAGCTCTCACACATATTGTTCATAAGAAACTGATTTTAAGTCAGTTAAGTTTGTTACCTTGCAAGAAGGTCACAGCTTAGAGAATCTTACCAGAAGGCTTTGCACAGTCTACCCCTGAACTCTCTCTGTTCCAGTTAGAGTGAATAAATAGCCTCATTATTCCAACAGGCAAACGCCATCCATCCGCATAAGTCGCCTCCATTGTTTAAAAAAAGAAGCACCTATCACACTGCTGTAAAAAAGACTTAATTCTCTGCCTCACACTGTAACCACACGGGGAAAATTATTGGATATTTAAAAGTTTTCCCACAAAATAATTTATCAGTTGTCTCTCCTGTAATGTAGACCTAGTTATCAGATGATGTTCTTTTCTGCCTGTGGGAGCAAATAGTGTGTATGTTTTCCAAACCAGGTTACTCTCAGCCTTCCAGGCGTCTTTAAAAAACAAGTTGTCACTTTACATAAAAAATGGTGATATTTTGTTATAAATATGAGGTAGATGTCTGGTAAAACTATATCCCTCGCAACATTTTTTCACTTTTATTTATTTTTTGTTGCACAGTAAAGATCAGCATGGTCCTTTCATTAGTTCTGTGCACCAGTTCTTTCCAGGGTACAGAGTTCTTCCATTGTATTAGCCCAACCTATAAAAGGTATGTACCCTGTTATGTTATCATGAGATGTAGCAACAGTGATGCATTAATTAGCAGTTAACAAACCATAAACACCAAAGCGTACATAATTTTTGCTTTAGGAATCAGTTGCTATTGTTCATTTTTTGAATATCTGTATCTTTAATTTTCATCTGTCACTTTCAGAGTGTGTGGCTTATAAGAAACGCATGCAAATCCTCTGGCCAAGTCCTCAAGATCAACTAGTTAGGCATGTGTTGTGCATTCATAAAAAGAAAAAAGCATCTTTTTAGCACTGAATTTCTTATTGACTGAGACCAAACACTTGCTTTTGACCCTTAATTCAAAAGGATCATTTACATTTCCCTTTTGGAGAAATACAATGCGTCTTCTTCACAGTTCTCATCCAGTACGAGGTTCACATTTATTACAACTAAGTGATAACATAATAATAATGATAATAATTTTAAAAAATTAGAGAAAAACTAGGGTCATCTGGAAGTGATCCTAACATCAGTGCCTTGTCTTGCTTTTCTCCTCAGGTGGCTCTTACATACTGTTGGCTCTTTACCCTGCATATTTCTTCCTGCCTGCTGCACCCACCGATAATTATAATCCAGGAAACATTTTACGAGGCAATGGAACAACAACTGTTTGCAAACACTATTTGCAGCCATAACAACTGGCTCCAGTTGAAAGGAGCTTTATGAAGCTTATGTATTACTCTGGTCCCTTACTATTCCCTTAATACTCGGAGAGACAAGTAAAATCCTTGGGAGGGTAAAATGCTATGCGTTCAAAATGCTTTTGCTGCACTAGATAAATGATGTCTGTCTGAGGTCACTGACTAATCTCTTTGTGTGGGTGTTGCATATTGTCCTGTTTGTAACCTTCTGTGTGTTCATTGAATGGATTCACCTCAGTGTCTTTCAAAGAAAAATGTTCTTTTCAGAATCATTTTTCCCATCTCAGGTGGTTTGACCTTTACAATTTAAACCTGTTTTTTTTTTTTGGTTTTTTTTAATAAAATGCATGTTCTTTGTGCCCATTGCAGCAAATTCCAGACACATTTTGTTATCAGCATAAGCATGAGCTGCAAGTTGCCCTTCAAACACAGTTTTCAGATTTACATTTATTACATTCATATAGCAGATCAGAAAGATTTTGCTCATCTGTCATAGGAAATCATATCAAGGATAGCATATGGCAATTTGAGGTCTGTGTGCATGCATATGTGGGCATTAAATTCATATAACCGGCTGATTAATATGGCAGTCCAACTTACAGTCTGCAAACCAACCCAGGGGAACAGATTTGTATTAGTTTGGGCCTCAGCTGTCTTGAAATACAAGAATATATCATCTGATGCCATATCCCACATGACAAAGAGAAAGATAAACTACAATCCATGGCAATCTATTATTTAAAACACATGTAAGTGTTTTCAGTTAAGGCTCCTTCAATACTGCATTCATATTTAATCAATTATTCAGCAGTGTGATTCCTCCTCAGTGAGTCTTGCACACTGATGTTGACTGTCCAGGGATGCAGTCCGCCAGTCAGCTGAGACCTTCCCAATCAGTCCTGATGCTGAATCACTGATGCCCTGGTGCCCAGTTCTGCCTCTTCTTCTGCCAGGAGGGTATACTGCTTCTGATTGGTGCAGCTGTATGCTGGCAGACACTCCATCTGCACAAGATTGCAATGCTGGAGTAAAGATAACTGCAATTTGCAGCAGTTTCTGTGAGTAATTTCCGTATGCATGAGGATGAGAGCAAGGCATAGCCCTCTCCACAAGACCCAGGCACTTCATTTGAAGCCTCTCTTTACCAGCCCACAGGTATATCCCTGCACTTTTCTGCTTGTACCGGTAGCAGTGTGTGGTCTGCTGCACTCGAGGCGTTTTTAAAAGGGGAAGGGATTCCATCTTTCTGGCGGTGTAAAAACTTTATGAGCAGAATCTGCTCATAAAGGAATGTTGAATGAGTACAGATGGAATGATTGAAAATTTGATTGAGGAATGATTGAATAGATCTCCGGGTAACAGTGACAGAAAAGTCATTATACCAAGCACCTAGCCGCTCGCCATATAATCCCCTCTCTATTTTGCGTCATGTAATAATTTATTTCATCATTTGTCTTGGTTTTCTTATGGCTTTCAATTTAAAAACACATAACACCTTTTCAGTACACAGCGGGGCTTCATTCTTCATGCCTGATCAAACGTCAGACAACAGAACAATATGTAAATTAACAATTCATAAATGTGTGCATTGCTCCATCTCCTCAGAGCTGAGATTTTCACACACATCTGCAGGATGGCGTTCAGGCTGGGAACCTTTGGATCTTCAATGAGACTGTCAATGAGGAGCGAGGCTATTGTCAGTGTGACAAACATGTTTCTAACAAGGAATTCATAATATACATGACATTTTAGAGTTGCTATGTGTTTGATTACCACTTATGTCCGTTTTGGCTAAGTGGGACAGCCACAGAGCGCTGATGGGTCATTTTTCATTGTTAGAGTTGATCTTTCTCACTTTAAAAAAAAAATCCTCATCCATCAGGACATTGTGTTTTTATTCTGTGAAGTCTTTTTGTTGTCAATATTATTCCTCGAAGGAAAGTTGTGAGTTCTTAGAAAGAAAAAAAAAACAAAACTGTAATCATATTGGTGCTTATAATTAGTCCTGAACACTCGGCAACATCATTATAGTGGAACAAAACTGGAGACTCTGAGGATGTGTGGCCTCTCTGGACACTCTTCCTCTCAAACTCTTCATTACTTTGACCTGGGAATCAGCAAGGGGCTTAGTAAGACCGCTGCACTGCCCCTACCCAGCACATAATGGTGTCTTGCAGTCATGATCAAAGTCTTTGTGGCATTTCAGTGTTTTACTCCATGCTCATTATATTTCGCTCAATGTCAGCTCTGTGTCCCTCTATCCCCCTGCTTGTGTTTCGTGTCTTATCTAATATCTTCTCCATGTAGTTAGGTTTACTGATAAAAAAAAAAAAAGTCTTAAAACAGTCCACATTTTTACAATTTTCCCTGAAGGAGCCCTCCCATTAGTGCAGCTTAAGATGTTTATAGTATTTTACATTCCTCTTGCTGACTCACTGGGAGAATTTGCTAGGACTGAATCATTGGGAATTTGCAGGGTTGTGTGACGACACCATTCAGAGGCTGACATCATAACAGAACCAGGAGTCTCTATGTGACTATCAGACAGTAATGTAACTTGATTTTTTTGTCATTGCAGTTGTTAAATCTCTAGTCTAGCCAAGATTAGTCTAGTGAGTTACATATTTTCAACTGGTTTATGAATTTATTTGGACCAAAATGACCCTTATGTCTATTAATGTGGCATGCAGTCAGAATTCTCACCTTAAAAAATGGTGCTTTGGATCCATTTTTGCATCTGTTTAAACTAAAACAAGGTAGTCAATTTGGTCCTAGGAGGTCCACAATCCAACAGGTTTTCCATGTGTTATTACTCCATAATAGCCTATTCAAATTAAGTCATTGTGCAGAAGCTGATAGGCTGTTAGTTCCATTTAATTTGATTCAGGTGTGTTGAAGGAGAAATTTGTGCAAACCCTGCCGGATTGTGAACCTCATAGGATTGAAAAGAGTAATCTTAAAATAAAACTTTTGCTGTATGTCAAGTAGATTATATTTATTACAATGATCATCTTAGCTACAAGTGGAAACAAGACATTTGGGCAGTGTGAAGTTCTGTTGGTAGTGGTTGATTCCAGGTGAAAACACTCTTAAGGGGGATAAAGGAAATTTGCTACTTTTTTCCTGCAAATTACAAAAGTAGGAACTAGACCTTCCAACAATGCAATAAAGTTTTGCTGCCTAAGTTCACATGCATTAATCAACTAAGCTATCTTTGTTATTTCCATGTTAATCACCATCACCTGCATGTTTGCAATGAAAAAGATCAATAAAATATTTTTTTAAAAAAAAGGTGCAGCAATAATAATCATAGGAATCGACAGATGGGTTTGACTGTCTACAGGTGTAAAATAAAATGTTATAATCAGTTAAATGTTGGTGTTTGTGTGTAATACTGACTTTGTAAGATGGACCATCTGCTTTTTCATGCCAGATATTGAACAAGACAAAAATAGTTATTATACAAAAATAGAATATTTTAATATTGGACCCCTCTGAGCTGCAGTATTACAAGAATACAGAAAATAGAAGAGAATAAAGCTCTGACACTGGCTAGCTGTAGGATAATTTCAAATATTTAGTCTTGTGTTTTACTATAATAATTGCTTTTGATATTAAGTAATAGTAAAATAGACATCAAGTATTTACATTATAACCTAAAGAGAGACATTGCTACATAGCTTCCAGCCCTCATTCATTCCAGTTAAACGCTTACCAAACGTCTGTATAATATCATGGCAATCCATCCAAAGATATTTCAGTCATGGTTAAAGAGTTTAATCAACTATTTGTTAATTGAACTGTGCATTGTGTGTTCTGTTTCATTCATTTTGGAGAACAATTTTGATTACATGAATATATCTCAGCTTTTTTTCCCCCCCACTATGCTTCTGCACATTAAGTTCAGGAGGATTTTTCACAGGTCTGTTTCAGATCAGGATCAAAATTTCGGTCCTCCTGTAGACAGATTTGTACCTGAGTTATATTGTCGGAATAAATCTTCTGTGGCAAATAGGTTTAATTTAGCATTTACCCTCTGAGATAATTGTGTTTTCCGCTGGAAACCTTGAAGCTCTGAGACTGTGTGAACGCTGCACACTCAGTGGATCTTTATTCCGTCTGTTGCCAGTCTTTCCTGCAAGCTGGGCTCCTCTGCTCATTTTGTTTTACCTGAGAGCACCTCTAAATATTAATGTGGTCCTCTGCCTGAATTACAGCCTTGAAGGCAAGCCAGCTCTCTCAGCATTTGTCTACCTGCCTCTCTTCCTTCGCTCTTTCTCCTCCACCTTCCCTCTGTGTCACACTTCACCACTCCCGGCCCAGTCTTTCCATCCTGAAGGTTAATTTCTGATGATATCAGATGTGATGGGTTGTTGGCTCTCATTCTTCTCTCTCATGATTTTATGACTCTAATCCTGCCACTTGAGCAAAATCCCCTCTATTATTTTGCCTGGCGGATGGCATTTGGAAGCATTTAGTTTCACAAAGGTGTGAGGTTGAAAGCAAACCTGAAATCTACTACTGACATCTATCTGAGCTATCCTAGCATCAGATAAATCCGTCTTTTGTGACGGTAGCCAGCACTGAAATCAGCAGGTCTTCAGAGATTTGCATTTCTTGTATCACCATGACTTTCCCATCCTTATCAGTGGAATGAATCTAGTTTGAGCAGGATAAACAAGCTCGCCGGCTTGGGTGAGGCAGGGACCTTAACAGCGGGATTTCTGTTTGCTGTTTTTTAACAGCATCAAAAATGTGCCAATGATATAAAAATTCAGCCTACTTACACACAAGTTGTCTCTCCTCTGAGATAGTCTAAAAATGAAGAGGTGTGTAAGTGAAGTGATGTAAGAAAATCAAACCTCATATATAAATATATATATATATATATATATATATATATATATATATATATATATATATATATATATATATATATATATATATATATATATATAAATATATATGTATGTATCAAATGTAACAAATGCATCTGAACTTTTAGTTGCCTTTCTTTTAAAATTCATCTGAATTTTCCTTTGTTGCACATTTATGCCATCACGTGCATGACTCACTCACCCAAACATTTGCAAACACGTGAACCCCCACTCTGTGTGCAGTGCAATTAGCCATCAGTAATCACAGTCAATTGCATAGTCACAGTAGACATCCTGACATCCTCTTCAATGCTCAATTACATCTGCATGAATAATTCTTACAGCAAATGCAATGTTTTATGTATAATATGTCTTAATAGGACTTTAATACACAGGAACACCGCATAGATCCTATTAGCTAGATGATTAGAGAAAAATAAGAAAGGGGAGGGGGATTATTGATAAATCGGATGACTACATGTTGCCATGTAACACTAAAAGCAAGATACATTTTCTATGTGTGTAAATATATGGATATGTTTTAAAGTATTGTTGAACACCAGGATTATTTGATTGATACTATGTAGATGATTGCTGAAAGGGAAAATGGCATTAGCTTTAATTGCTCCTACATCTCTATGCATCATTGTGACCTAGCAATTAGTTTTACATCTTGCATGTTACACCAACCCCGGCCTGTCCTCATCTATTAAAATTATACACCCACTAATTAATAAAAGTCGAGCTGAAAATATGCAGCGGGGAGGGAGAGGAGGTCTTCAAAACAAGACGACAGTCTGTGTGAAAAGGGGCTCCGAATGAAGTTCAGTAGCAGTCGCTGAGATAAACAAACATGTAATTAAAATCTTCAAGCTACATTATAAGCAACATGAGCAAACGTGTCGCCTCCTCCATGTCTCACTGTGAGCTCATACTGGCAGCAGCAACAAGAGACAAAACAACCGGTACTCATCCATTTGAAATGAGAACTGGGAGATGTGGTGCGACAGAGAAGGAAGTGACAGCTGGTGGAGAGATTTCGGTGATGCTACTGACAGGAAAACGGCGAGCGGAGCCCGGATTTTAAAGGGCATACATTTGGGATAGACACAGACACCTCTCCATGCTTGCATGGAAGAGATTTGTAAAGACAGAAAAATGAGCACACCCTTAAATACTCAAGATGTGTTCAACAGTTAAGGTATCTGAATTTGTTCAGGTAAATTTATGGACGGTCCTCATGAAGCACAAACCAAATTATTATTATTATTACCAAAAAACTAGTAGCCAAGCTTACAGAGAGGTCTGACCAGCTTTAATTTAGTTTATAATTATAGAGCAAAGTTACAAGCAACCCAGTCTCACAGTAGAAATGTAAGCCTGCATGGTGACAACACAGCAACATTGTTTTCTATCATATGATAAAACATTGTGAGTTTTGCTTTGAAGGAAACCAACTAGTTTTAAATGCACCTGACAAAATAATGAGTTTCTAATGAATAAAAGCGTGAAATTACTCAGGTCCAGCCACCTGTCCACTGCTACATCCAGCTGCCAGATTTGGGGTGAGAATGTTAAAGTCCTGCCCAAGAACTCAAATCAACAGATTATAGTTTGTGACAGTTTCACAGTGTGGCTTTAAACTGAGCTGTCACAATATATTCATCACAGGGCGCTTAAAGATTCAAACCTTACAATAGAAATGTGGAGAAGAAACCAACAGTTTCCTGTTGAACAAGCATTTGGCGACAGTGAAGAGGAAAAATGTGCAGGCAGAGAGAATTTGTATTTTTAACTTCCTGTTTATGACTTTTTTTTCCTATTTTATTTTTCTTTTCTATTATGTTCCTTCTCTGTACAATGCTTTGTGATTACTTGTGTATAAAGTGCTAAACTCGTTGGCTGCAAGCGACTGTTATAGCAGATGTCTTTAGCAGCAAATGAGTTCACAAATAAACCTTGTTTACTTACTTAAACCTTATTTATCAAACAGGGGCAACTCTAGCAGGACCAGACTCTGATTTGGCAGCAATCTACCTCAACTGGATGGTGAGATTTGGAAAAAGAGAGAGAAAGGAGGAGGGATAAGAAGCAGAAGCAGCACAACAAGAAACAATTGCCAGCTTGTCGAAGCCAATAACAGAAGATTAAAACCGTGAAGCTAAGCAATGAATTTGGGAATTGTTTACATATCTGAAAGCAATGAAGACTAAGAACAAAAAATAAGTCATTTCAATAGAAAAATCCATAAACAAAATTGTATCTATCTCTTGTAGGCAAATGTATACAAGATTCATATGGAGAAAAAAATCAAATAATAACAAATAATAAATCATTACCTCAGAAAGAAACAAGAAGAGCACAAATTTGACAAAATTTGATTGTAATAATAATAATAATAATTATAATAATCATCATCTTCGTCATCATCAATATCTGACTTATTCATTATTTACATATGTATACACATACAGTAATAACATGAAACGCACATAGCAGTTCTGGAATATATACATTTTGTAGTTCTAAACCACTACCAATCACACAGATCAGTGGGAATCAACAAATGTCTTAATTACATTCACAATAAAATAAATGAAGAAAATGATTTGCTGAAATAAAATCATCAAAATATTCCCTTTTTGGTAAAACTTGTGTGTTGAAGCTCGGGCTTCTCCTGAGCAAAAAGGAAATTTTCAGAATACAAAAACATGCATTTTGTGGTGGATTAACATTAAATTATAGCTTGCATTAGCCCTCCACCATGATAACTTTCTCTCCTCTACTTCACACAATCACTGTATAGCTCGACTGGGCTGCCACAAAAGCATCAATACTTTCAACTGCTGAGTGCCTTTGTGGTCCTTCCTACAGTAGCTTTATATGTTCACAGGGTCTCATTAAATACAACCCTTGATACGGAGAAAAGAAAAAGAAAAGATGTCTGAATATATTTTAGAGTTGTGCTAATTCTCTCATTTTAATGCTGTCATCTCTGTTGTAGCAGTTGCAGATAACACGTGTCATTTTTCTGTCTTGCTGTCATCCTTTCACACCATTCATCAGATGCACGGCTGCGACTTCACACGTGCAGTCAGGTGGAAACACCTCTGACTGTGTTATTGTGACACAGCAGTCATTAAAGCTAATCAGTTTAATTCAGGGGAAAGGTTTGAGGTCTGAAATGCCCAGTTTAGCAGGTTATCCAGAAACCCAAACAATTAAAAGGAAACTATATGGAATTATAATATAAATGCAAACTATATCTACTTTCAAAGATGTAGCAAGTGACTCCTGAAAGCATTTTTCGAGGGCGCTTTGGGCAAAGTGAACATTGCCAAGATCATTACTTCCAACTTAGACTCAACCTACGGAGCTGCACCTTGTGTTCGCACCACTGAAATGTTCATTGAGCTTGTAAATATTCTATATTCTGTCTTGAAGTGCTTTTGAATATTGTAAAATCAGCCAGTTGTGCGTTTGTTCTACCAGTCAGAAACGTTGTGTTATAACTGCGACCAAATAGTAATATTTAAAATGTGCTTCAATGTCACTCTTTGTCTGCGGCTCACAAAAAAAAAAAAGAAGAAAAAAAAAGACTCAACTGGGACCTCGGTTGTCCCCATTAAAGGTAATATCTCATTTTATCTACATTCCATCTGAATGCTCTCCATTCATAGTAAAAAGTGAGTGGGTGGGGGTGGGATTTGCACTTTCCAGGTTCTGTAAATTTGCAGAATGAGCCTCGTGAGCTTATACTTCAAAGGGCATCAGGGAAATGCATTAACTAGTCTATTCCTTCCCGAAGCCGTCGTTTAAAACCAAAGCTCCTCACCAGGGTTTTAGAATATTTACAGGCGGTGTGTTCTTCTTGACGATAGTTAACCAAGTTTTATTGGAAGACCAGCTGACTTGAACTGAGACCGACAACAGTGTCAAAGGTGTGACAGTTAATCATAATATTCCTTTGCTTTTCATCCTACCAAATGTCACATTTGGCTCTGAGGGAGCAGAAAGCAAGAGAGTTCAGTGCACACCTGTCTCACTTTTTTTCCCCTGCACTCCTATCTTTCGATGACAGGGGGAGAGCCAACGATAGCGAGCCTTTTGTATTCCCTAAGAGGAAATGACAGCGAGCGTTTCAGCAGATGCATGTTCGCGGAACCTGCAACCAGCTCCAGCACCCCGACGGTAAAGGGCAGCGGAGCTGTCCTTGTGGCTCTATGTAAATAGCCCCATCCTCTCCTGACTCCTCCCGGTCCACAATCGCTGTAGAGTAAAACAGCTTGACAGGAAGATTAAGCAAGGGAACTGGAGAACTGGAGGAAAAGAAAGACAACATAAGGGAGGGGTTGAGTTATAGTGGGAGGGAGAGGGAAGGAGGAGATGGAAAAGTGCTGCTCCTTTTCTCCTTTTATGCTGAAAACAGTCTCAGGAGCTACCCCCCAGCAACAGAGGGAGAAAAGCATGATGAATAATTAACTTCAAGAAATGTCACAAACGGCAGAGAGAAGTGTAATCATTTCTCTGTTGGGTTTAGAGATCTCAGGTTTTTTTTTTTCCATTCATTTCCTTCATGCCCCGTAATGCTGCATGCACTAGGCTGACACTGTAAGCGCGGGATGGCAACCCATCCCCTAAAAGCATCGAATGCACCCCCCCTTCTACATACTTTTCAAATAAAAGCAAATAAATCATTAATATTTGGGCCTTTTAGCTGTATCACAGATGCATCTCACAGAGGTCTTCTACATTTTTCATCAAGTCATTGATGTCAGTCTCATTAACTGGAAAAAAAAATCACATTTAAAGAGCGGGAATCTCTGGTGGTAATGGTTTAATCAATGTCACGATGGCTTGGGCTTTGTTTCCTTTTAGTTTTGAAGGAACACAACATGCCCTCGCTGAATGAATAAAAGATCAAATGACAAATTACTGTCTTCAAGTTCTAAACAAGTTAAATTTTCTACTAAACAACAGGCCTGTGAAAGTGAGTTATGGATTACTGTCACTTATTTTAATGGAGTCATTTCAGATATGTATCATTTTTACTCTAAATTTTCATAGGTTTATTTTGAAAGAGGGCAGATAGCTTGCTCCCTTGTGTGTTAGTGTCTTAAAACAATATTATTGTGTGCCTTTACACATGTACCAGAGAAAATACGCACTGATATTCCTAATAATAGACATGGTGATGATAATATCAGGCTTTCAGCTGGAGTTCTATTATTAATACAGGTTTAGGCACAGTGGTGTTTTGCCTTATGAATTCTTTAGGTACACATAACAAAGACTATAATGACATGAATCATTTATTAGCAAATATTTATTTCTTCTGTGAATGCGCAATCAAACTGAATAAAATTATATATCAGTGAAAAGATTGATTGTTCAAAATGGGATGCTGTGAGAGTTGAAAGACGGCATCAGAGAGGGAGGAATGTGATTTAAGCCTGGACTGTTAACTCTGACTCCACAGGACAGGAAAATGGAAACAGTTGTCCAGTTTAGATTCAGAAGTTGGAATAATTGAAATCAAGTCAAGACTACAAGAAAGACGAGGAGGGTAATTTGCAATTCTCCCTACAACATCAGTTTCTGGAAAGAGAGAGAGTAGATGTACAACAGAGCATAAAAAACTGTGCAATTCAGTGCTTATTATGCTTGTTTTGTATAGCTTAGACAAATGAATATGTCTGTTTCAAATGTTCTCAAACCTCGCTGTCCATATACTCCACGTGGCCACACCATAGACTCTATGTAAAAGATGGCTGTAACCTCCATGACATCACCTGTAGATTACCGAAGAGGTAATCTGAGAGACAGGTTGTGAGTGCGGGGCTTGATGATTGGCATCTATCAAACTATGACCTGCCTATTGCTAAGAACTAACCAAGCTAACCTGGAGCTAACAGGACCTAACCAGTTAACGGCGGTAGGCGAGCTAAAGCTAAGTCGCGCTTTTTGACCAGCTGAAAACCGTGGTTCTGCTACACTCTACCTTCTTGCGGAACATCCACTTCTTGCGGCACTTCCACATACGCTTCACTTTTAACCACCAAAGGTTGCCGCTTGTTCCACACACTGGCATGGTTGTCAGGCAACACATCCACTAGAGGGCAGTGCAGAGTTCAAACCTCCCTTTTCCCAGTTTGACATCAGTTTTTAATGATATCAAAGAAGGCAACAGTGGAGGAAATCGCAATGATGTACATTCTCAGAGAGAAACATAACAAGACAGGCACAGAAGTTTCACCAGGAGCAATGAGCTATACTGAACAACACTGCCCCCACGGTTGGTGACACTGCTCATCTAAACTTCTCTGAAAACCAACTAAAATACTTACACAAAACAACACAGAAAATATACACACAAAAAAGTATTGGCTTTTTCCTTTTAGAAAATATTGACTTTTAAACTATGCCTGTTTAGCTTCACATGCTATTAAATCCTTAATCAGGTGGAAGAGGTCTGCAGTTTCTTTTAAGAGTCAGAATCCTTATGATGTGAATACACAAGGAGCAGCTTTTGGCTGTATTGCGTTATCTCCTTTACAAATTAAATGATTAGGCCTGTATGTTTGTGTTAGATATGTGTTGATATTTGAAAGAGAAATAACAGAATATTGGTACCCAGTTGTAGTAAGTTAGAACGATCTAGCTAGGGCAGAAAAATGCTGGGGAAAAAATGATGGAGCCTTGGGGCATGTTCTAATGAGTCCTTCAAGAGGCCAAAATATGAGAAAAATGAATTACCTTCCTATATTTTGCACAGAAGGAGTCACAGAGAGGGGCATTCCTTCCCCGAATTTGCTGCATGTCTGATGGAACAAGCCTGCATGGGTTTGGGATATACCCCGTGTGGGGAATATTAGTATTGATTTATAAAGAGGTGGTTAAACTAGATCTCAGCACAGGGCCGTCCTGCTGGTCTCAATAACAGACCAACAACTTGAGAGTCTCAGTTTCTCCAGCGGTTTCCCGTCGTTCTCCGGCTTTTAATCAACTCTTCATGTGAGGTCAATGAAAAAGCCTGAAATCTGCTGAATATGTGCTCATATCCTGTATTTTAATGTGACTGCATCACTTTAAAGCTACGAAAACGTGTTTTTCCACAACATATCACTTTAACACAAAGATATTTGCTCAGACAACTCACCTTTGAAACGCTTGTAAATCTTTATTGAGAATATATTTTGAATTAGACATCAAGGCTCTGATCCCGACGCTCCATGAAAACATGTTTCTTTTCTTTTCAGAATTTGTGCCCGTAGATAATTACATAGGTGGTTGTTGAGGTGGTGGAGGGCTGAAAAGAAAAATCAGGCTGCTTGCAGAGGATAGTGGGCAGCAGCAAGCTTTAATATGACAACCAGTGAGACAGAAATGTTGTCGCTTTAATAGACCGCTTAGGCTAGAAATTAGGTGCAGCTGATTTATTTGGAGGGACGTCGACTGTGAGGCTGATCACACATAAATAAGCAATTAATTTTAGTGGCTTTTCCACAAAAGCCTCCTAAAAATCTCCTATTTTGTTTGAAATATCCTAAACTGAAAGGAACAGAAAATGTGGTCAATGTTAATTATATACTCAGCTGTAAAAGGAGCAAAATAAACCAGTAGTTTCCGAAGCTGTCATCTGCCAGCAAACATCGGAATCTTCTAATCTTTCCAGCCAAATGCAGAGAAACCAAATTGTCCTGCTTTTATACAAGGTGCAAATCTGCATCAAAACCTGTTATTTTTAATATATATATATAATAGTGTTTACTGAATGTTAGATTTCAGTGGAAAAACACAATGGGAAGAGTTTGATCTACAGTTGATCTGCGGAGGTAAGCGATCAACACCCAATCAGCGATACTGCTAATTGGATGCTTCCACCAGTGTGTCATTTCACCATGTTAGTTTAAACTTTAATCTTCAAACTATCAGACGGATGGTGATCGGATGAGATAATCCTGCATGAGGATTATACCTGCTAGAAATCTGCATGTTAGCATCATAAAAAAAAAAAAAGCTAGTGTGTGTTCACAACACTGTTGTGCCAAACCTCAACCCCACAGGCTGCAGCCTGGATTTAGATGTAACATAAGTTGACGGGAAACACCGTTTCTCTCTGTGGTGCTGGCTACTTCAGTAGTTTTTATTTTGAGTTGCTTGTTATTCCAGCAAGATGTCTGTTATAACAGGTACAGCTCAGAAAATTTGAATATTAAGAAAAAGTTCAATAGTTTTTGTCACTCATTTCAGAATGTGAAACCTATATATTTTACAGATTCATTACACATAGAGTGAAACATTTCAAAAACATTTCAGATATAGAGCCAGATATAGAAGTCAGATATAGAGACAGAAGACTGAGGTTATTAGTTGTCATTTTGGCATGAATGTTTAGAAGAAGGGTTGGGTTGTGTGCTTGTGTGGGTAACATGCGTGTGTGAAACTATTTTTTATTTTTATGTGGTTAAGAACTTTGATATGCTCTTGTATGAAAAGTGCTGCACAGTTTGATTTGATTTGAAATATTCAATCCTCAAAATTTTGATAATTGTGGCTTATAGATAATGAAAACCTAAAATGCAGTGTCTCGGAAAATTTGAATATTGTCAAAATAATCAATCTTAGAAAGTCATGGTGTCATACCCTAATCAACTAATTAACTCAAAATCTGTAAATGGTCTCTCAGTCTGGGTCAGATGGCTACACAATCATGGGGAAGACTGCTGACTTGACAGATGTCCAGAAGACGCTGTCACAAAAACAGTGGAGATTGTGGTGTGGACCCAATTGCAGAGATGAGGGAGGCCGGTATGCAGAACGATTTATTTTCCTCAGAGGAACCCAAGGAACTCAGAACAGACAAACTAAACTGAGCTACAAAATGATCCAGCAAACAATGAGTGAACATGAGTGGTATAAATACACAGGAAAAACCGAATGAGAAACAGGTGAAACAAATGAACTAAATGAACCCAGGTGAACCAAATCAATGAACAGGAAATCTAAGAAGCTAAGCAAGAACCAAGACAGGAAAAACTACAAAATTAAACAGGAAGCCTAAAAACAAAGCACAGAAAAACCCAAATCATGACAGACGCTCCACAAGGAGGGAAAGCCATAAAATATCATGTCTAAAGAAGCTGGTTGTATCCAAGCATATTAGTGGAAAGTTGAGTGGAAGGAAAAGGTGCACCAGAAAAAGGTGCACCAGAAAAAGGCAGAACCACAGCCTTAAGAGCATTGTCATGCAACTTCCATTCAAGAATTTGGGGGAACTTTACAAGGAGTGAACTGAAGATGGACTCATCATGGACGCATCAAGAGCTGCTATGGACACACACTCAAAAATAGAGGTACTAGCATGTACTTAAAAAGGTACAAATGCTTGTCACTGGGGGTGTACTCTTTTGAGAGACATTTCTGTACCCTTCAGTTCTGGTCTATTTTTGTACCTTATCAAGTTCAACCTCACCTTATCAAGTCATGTTTTTTTATGTTTTCACAGGATTAGGCCTGGTCCATGCAACTTAGCAATATTATCTTTTCTTTAATCTAGAAATTATCTTCAAAAACTCAAAATACTGACCAGCCATACACTTAGTTTGCAGCATCTGACCTTCATTGTCTGGTGTAGTAAATGACTGTTAAGTAGTACTACTGTCATCACTCAACTCTGCTCTAGTTTGTAACATTACAGCCATTAACATTACATTTTTCAATGCTGCAGGTACCCTTATGGTTGAAATGGTACAAATTTATACTTTGTCACTTTGAACCCTTTTTCGTACTCTGAAGGTGTGCTTCTGGTCTGTTATAGACCAGTATTGTACCTTTGAGAGAACATTTCTTTAAAATGTACCTATAGGTACAGAAATGTCCTTATCTTGTACCTCTATTTTTGAGAGTGCAGATGAAACCTTAGACATGGGCTACAAATGTCATATTCCCCATGTCAAGCCACTCCTGAACCAGAGACAATGACAGAAGCATCTCACCTCGGCTAAGGAGAAAAAGGACTGGACTGTTTCTCAGATGAAAGCAAGTTTTCCATTTCATTTGGAAACCAAGGTCCCAGAGTCTGGAGGAAGAGTGGAGAGGCACAGAATCCATGTTGCTGGAAGTCCAGCGTGAAATTTCCAGTGATGATTTGGGGAGCCATGTCATCTGCTGCTGTTGGTCCACTGTGTTTTCTGAAGTGCACAGTCAACACAGTCATCTACCAGGAAACTTTAGAGCACTTCATGCTTCCTTCTGCTGACAAGCTTTATGTAGATACCATTTTTTTTCCCAGCAGGACTTGGGAGCTGCCTACACTGCCAAAGGTACCAAAAGCTGCTTCAATAACCATGGTGTTACTGTGCTTGATTGGCCAACAAAGTCACCTGATCTGAACCCCATAGAGAATCTGTGGGGTATTGTCAAAGGAGAAGATGAGACACCAGACCCAACCATGTAGATGACCTGAAGGCTGCTATCAAAGCAACCTGGGCTTCCATTACACCTGAGCAACGCCACACGCTGATCGCTTCCATTGCCATGCTGCATTGATGCAGTAATTCATGCAAAAGGAGGCCCAACCAAGTACTGAGTGCATGGACATGAACATACTTTTCAGAAGCCTGACATTTCTGTTTAAATATCATTTTTTTTCCATTGATCTGAATATGTAATATTCAAATTTTCTGAGCAAATGCATTTTGGGTTTTCATTATCTATAAGCAACAATCACCAAAATTTCAAGAAATAAATTAAATGTTTTACTATGTATAATGAATCTATATAATATATAGATTCAATATTCTGAAATGAGTGACAAAAAATATTGAACTTTTTCATAATATTCTAATTTTCAGAGCTGTACCTGTATATAGATAAAATTATTCTCTGGTGTTTTGTTACCATAGCAATATTATTATTCATTACATTATTATTCATTACATTAATAATGCTTTAATAGATATGTCATTGTAAATAGCCAAGTAACAATCTTTCTTTCTTTCTTTCTTTCTTTCTTTCTTTCTTTCTTTCTTGCTTTCTTTCTTGCTTTCCTTCTTTCTGTCTTTCCCTCCCATTAATTGGTGAATCAGCGAGAAGAGAGAGAAACTCTCCCCAGCGGAACAATCAGCATGTTAATACTGAAGCAAAACACCTCTAAATCCTCCCTTGCAATAGAACTCATTTTAAATAAGTGAACAATAGCATTCAATTATCAGACAGTTACACCTGAGCATTCAGATTTTAAGCAGAGAAGTCTCTGTTGTTATTTCGCTTGTCTTCCTTTTTAATTATTCTGAATTGCAGTCTCGCTGAGATTCTCCAGGGCTTTAATTAGGGACTGAATTAAAGTTATGTAAATACAGTTTGAAGCCAGAGAATCTTTAAATAGAGCCGTGATACATCTGCTATTTTATTTTCCTCTTTTTATTTTCTGGAAGAGAAAACATTCTAAGTCTTTCTTTTGAAGTTTGTCAAATCACCGCAGGGTACTTTTCCCTTAGGTCTTCTTCTGGATTGATACTTTTTCTCAAAGGGCTGCGACACGTATACTATTTCTGCAAATACTGTAAGCCATTTCTGTTTCTCTGAAGGAGTGTGAAAAACTGTTGGAGCGACTGTGTGTCTTCCTCCTGCATGTAGATTTGAGTATTGAATTTTTTTTTTTTTTGATCGAAAGTTATTTGAAAGTGACATGCATGAAGTTACCTGCCGATGAATGTATTAATGACTGATTTTTCACCTTCAACTGGTTGATCTACTTTGAAATTGAAAGGAACGGGATCAGCCTCCCATTGGGCTGGATTAAATCCAAGCTAAGTGCCTGGGCCCAGACTGTGCGCTTCTGTCTCTGAATAATAATGGATTCTTTCAGCTGTGTTTGTCATCAAATTAGCCCTCCACTTCAGACGAGGTGCTCTCGGAGAGCAATTCTCGACAGCGATGGAATTCAAATTAGGCAAAGTCAGTTTGAGGTTTGTAAGCTTTAAAAAAAAAAAAGAGAGAGAATGAGTTTCATTTGTGAAGGTGATGATTGCCATAGGAGGTAAAATGACAGTGTTCAGCTTCATTGACACACCTTCCTGCCTGTGGTGCAGCCACTTTCATGGCGAGTCCCCGGCCACATCACAAGACAGACAATAAAACAAACCTTATACCAGTAATTGCAGCCTACATCTACCTCTGCATGCACTAAATCCAACCCTCATTCCTTAACGTGAAGCCTTTGAAGCATTTTCAAATGTGCATGCTTCTGACTCATTTTTTTCTCTCCAATAAACACTGAAAATGTTGAGTGCATTTGGAAGTAAAGTCTCCAAGTCAAGTTCGCTGTTGTTTATCTTCCTGCTTGCTTGGAATGTTTTTAAGACACCCAGGTAGAGCTCTTCCTGCCTCTTTCTGCCTGACATGCTATTCTCCTTTGATACCTTTGATCAGCCTGGGAGGGGTGAAGATGCCCTGGGAAGCACCATCACTCCAACACAGCGGGGGGATACGCAGAGCAGGAGGGAGCAAGGCAGGGAAGGATGGAACTCCTGTTTTCCCTCTGGCACTTTTTGTTTCACACACTCTCTGAAGGATTTAATAATAATTAAAAGATTAATTTGGGGCATCCTGTGAAGTGAAAACAGACTGAATATAGTGGAGATGGTTGTAAGTTTATGAAGACGTTGTTGGTGAGAGTGTGTGATCTGTGCATGCATACCTGCCATCTAAAAGCCACCTCCAGTAAAACTCTCAACAAACACACCAAGTGTTTACCCCCCTCTTCCAGACTCCACAGATATCAGTGTAGCCTAGGATTCATGTTTTGTATGAATGTGGAGCCAAAACTGTAGAAAAATCCAATTAAATATGGAAAAGTGCACTTAGATTCGGTCACGAAACACCGAGGTTTAGCTTTGTGATCATGCAGTTCTGCAGATTCTCCTCAAATGAAATGGTTTTCCTGACCCTTCTCACATCTTTTATTTCAAGTGTGTGATTTAAAATGGAGGTCTTTCACATTTACTTTTCCCAATCTCAAAGGAAGTAGGATTTGTCTGTCCTACACTGCACCCCTATTTCACATCTATATTAGTTTCTCATCCCGTAGCCCCTCTCAAAGCATCAACTTTATCTCTGATGTTTTTCAGAAGAGTAAATTTAAAATTAAAATGTTACTCTTTTATGTATAAATTCAGGTTTATTATAAAATTTGTGTGATATGTTGGAAGACATGTTGAAATGATGCTGTGGTTTTAATTATCTGATTTATTAACCAGTAATTTTGGTTCTTTTCCACTAAAGAACAATGAACTAGATCAATAAACCCCACTTTTTATGCATTTGAGCTCATTTAAACCCTTCTGTCATTTTACAACTTCATTATTAGCAGCAACACCTAATGCTCTACTCAGACAGCAGAGCACAGTTATTAGTTTAGTTATTCAATCTTCAGTATTACACCCCTTAGTTTGCAACCCAACAGTTTTCATTTCGTCTCACTTATTTCCTTTCTGTAAGCTTGTGATGAAAATGTCGCCTCGTGTCAGTGTTGAAAATGTTGCATGAGTGCAGAGAAGCACCAAACTAAGCTTCTTTTCATAAGGTAACTTTTGGAAAATCATGTCGATGCATCATAAATGACTTGAAACGTTTATTGTTGTTTCCAGATTATGCATTATTAATCCCACACATGATTGAAACACTGATTTGATTGAATACACCTCCAACATCAAGGCTTCATTGTGCACAATGTGCAACTGATGTCCCGACAAAGAATATAGCTGATAAAACAACTCTGTATTTCTCAACCTAAAGCAAGTGTTTGTATTTTAGCAGCAGATCCGTGTGAAGAAAATTTAACAGATTGGGGTTTTTTTTGTGGTTTTTTTTTTTAAATTAAAGATCTTATATAGTGGTGTATTCAGTAAAATCAGCTGGTCCCTACAGTCAACGCTCTGCCTCCTCTGGAAGAGAAACTCTAATCTTGTTTCAGAAAGAAACCCTACACATGCAGAGAGAGAGACTCTAAATGGGACAAAAACCTTGTTACATCCTATTTCCAGAAAAAGTATGGTGTTGAGATGCAGCCGAAATAGCTTTATATTGTCTGCTGAGAACAATGGTGGTACTTTGTAATGGATTGTTTTGGTCTGTGTCTCGCTCTTTTTTCCCTGCAGGGCTGAAGCAGATCCATGCCTTGTCCATCCAGGGGAACTATGAGCTGCGTATCGACTTGGAAGACTTTGAAAATAGCACAGCGTATGCCCAATATGGAACCTTTGGAGTAGGCCTCTTCTCTGTGGACCCTGATGATGATGGATACCCTTTGACTGTTGGCGACTATTCCGGCAATGCAGGTGTGTGCGGTACAGTGTGTACTCATTAAGATCATTCACTCTCATAAGAATAAACAGCAGTTTTGTTTTGCAAAAATCTTTTTTCATCGAGCTTCAAGGCTAAAGGAATAGTGGAGAAAACCTCTCGCCAGCGCTGCTTTATAACTGAAATAAAGGGTTATTTTTTTTGCAGAGCAGAAGGTGTATCCAGTTGTTAAACCATCGTTTGGGAGCAGAGACACGAGAGGTGCAGCTAGAGTTTGTCTTTTCCGCTCCCTTACAATCAGATCCGAGCCAGCTACCTGTCACCTTGATTATATTACTGCCAATTAATTGCACTGCTTGACCTGCAGTGTAAACAAAGACCTGCTGCTGAAATGAAGAAGCAATTTGAAAAAAACCTGTGGGGAGTGCTGCTTTGGGAACACTGAGCAAATGGGGACAGATACCGGATGAAAGATGCAACAAGGAGGAGGTGTGGAGAGGTGGGAGGCTGGCTGAGAGGAAACTAGGACTGGGGAAGGTAGAAGAGAAGAGAGAGGAGCGGAAAATAAAAATCTAGATGCACAACAGCTTCTTGTTCACATGTGGTGCCTGCAAAAAAGTTCAGAAATGTTCCTGTCCTCACCGTGGCCTCACCTTGACCTTCCCTTGTCCCGCATGTTTGATTCCAGTCAAATTAAAGGAACTCAAGCTCTCTCAGGGTGATGATGCCCCTATGTTAGCCTCCCTTCAGGTATTTCTGCTGCCGTTATTTGTATTTTCACTTGCTGTCCTTGTGTGGCTGCTTCCCCGATCAGCTGACAGGTGCTCATTTGCACTGGGAGCAGCTGGATCTTAATGGGCATCAGAGGAGGCCGCCGGCCCCGAGCCACCAAGGTGACATCCACTGCCTTGTAAATGAGCCTTAAAGTGCTACTGTTTTTCTTCTTCTTTTTTCTTCTATCTTATACCCCCCTGGCCATTTCATCTATTTGGTAAAAAACAGTGAGCGGTTTCTTTTTCCCCTCTTTTTTTCCTCCCTGATATGTTTTTTTTTTTTTTTTTTTTTTCTCCAAACGTCAAACAGCACACAACATGAACATCAGACGTGCTTGTCAAATTATTTTTCCAACCGAGCGGTTACCATAGTAATGGCAAATGGAGAGCAGAGTGGGACAGAGAGAGTAAGGAGCTGGGCGGCCACATCCTGGGCAATTAAAGGGCTGTTTGATGCCCTCATGAGCTGTTAGCCATTACCTGATTGCTGGTGAGCTGACTTTCATTGGGCTCACGGCTTTCTCCTTTTCTCCTGCGCTTTTAGTTCCCAGTGTGAAACCAGGTCTAGAAAGAAAGGAGAAGGAAATAATGAAGGGAGGGTATGAGGAGTTTATCGCACATTATGAGCTCTTTGAACATCCATTTGCTGAAAACTTCTGGTCCACCACAGAATCTGAGAGGATGCTGCTTTCATTTTATTTTATTTATTTTTTATTTATTTTTTTACCCATAAGCCTCTTAGAGCCATGGCTTTAAAAGCAGTTATCATTGTTGAGAGTTTGCCAGCTAGAAATCTTTACATAGTCGGAAGATGTTCTCAGCTCAGCTGTTTGATTGTGCGGATCAGACTTACTACCCAGACCATGATTAAGGGCACTTGGCTGTGCCGCATCCCTGCAGCGGTCTTACATCACTGTCATATTCACAATCGTGGGATGCAGGAAAGAATGCCCTCTCATTGATTATACTTTTTTTTGCCCGTGCAGAAAATGCATGAAAAGAACAAAGTCAGGAAATGAGCGAATGAGTCTTAAGATGATCGTTTTTCTCTGCTTAAACTTTTTTTTGTGTTTATTGACTGTCAGACATCCGGATGAATCCATTGAGGATGCATTATTAAAAGACATAAAGGTCACAACGGAAACTTTGATGAATTGGCAAAGCCGTCTGACCTCCCTTGTTAGATAATGAGAGGATATTCTCGAGAGGACCGTGGAGCTTTATGCTTTATTCTTTCATCTCTCTGTTTATTAAAACAATTCCTTGAAAAGTCATGCCATTTGAGGTTGATGCAATGCAATAGCTCTTATATAGTCTCCCATCTACACTCTCAAAAATAGAGGTACAAGATAGGGACATTTCTGTACCTATAGGTACATTTTAAAGAAATGTTCTCTCAAAAGTACAATACTGGTCTTTAAGAGACCAGAAGCGCACCTTCAGAGTACGAAAAAGGGTTCAAAGTGACATAAAGTACAAATTTGTACCATTTTAACCATAAGGGTACCTGCAGCATCAAAAAATGTTTGTTGTGACAAAAACTATTGTTAGCAGCAGTGCTTTAAGTGGGCCGGTACGCAGCGGTGCGCAATACCGGCACTTTTAAATTCTCTCCTTTTTTGTACCGGGACTATATTTTACAGCGTATAGTGCACACTGGGACTTTTACCAGCTTTGCTTCAGCAATCAGTATACCCTCCTACGACTTCACCACATAGTACAACTGATATTTGATGATTTTATTAAAAAAATATTTTAAAAAGTCGCCTCGAAAGAAATGTATTGTTAAGACCGGTTTAGATGCACAGCACTTGCTGTAGCCCACAACTTCAGTATTTCGAGTTTTTGAAGATTATTAGTAGATTAAAGATAAGATAATATTACTAAGTGGCATGGACCAGGTCTAATGCTGTGAAAAACATAAAAAACATAACTTGATAAGGTGAGGTTGAACTTGATAAGGTACAAAAATAGACCAGAACTGAAGGGTACAGAAATGTCTCTCAAAAGAGTACACCCCCAGCGACAAGCATTTGTACCTTTTTAGGTACAAGCTGCTACCTCTATTTTTGAGTGTGTACCCATGTTTAAAAAAAAGAATATTGCTTCTCTTTGCTGATGACAACAACACAAGTCCTGAAAACATGCATGTGTCTTTGTATTTTAGGCGATTCTCTGCTGAAGCACAACGGAATGAAGTTCACCACCAAGGACAGGGATAATGACCACTCGGAGAACAACTGCGCCTCTTTCTACCACGGCGCATGGTGGTACCGAAACTGCCACACCTCCAACCTTAACGGCCAGTACCTGCGCGGTCAGCACACCTCCTACGCCGATGGCATCGAGTGGTCCTCCTGGACTGGTTGGCAGTATTCCCTCAAGTTCTCCGAGATGAAGATACGTCCCACCCGTGACCCCGACAAGAAATAGAACTTAACAATTGGAGAGAGCAGAAAAAAAAACAACATTTTTTGAAACATTACAAACCACAATTTCTGACAGCTAGATGGAGTTACTTGTCTCGATATTGTTTCATCACTAAAACCATACCTCTTTGAGTTTAGTTGACTCTGCAGTTTGCCTTGTAATGTCCTCCATGTTGCTCCTCCTATCTCCATCACTCAGCTACTCATCATGCTGGCTGCCATAATCCTTCGTGTGATCCCACTCTTTGAGAAAAATATTCTTAACCACGATGCCCTCATTTGTTATCTGAAAAAAAACAGCATACCAGAGCTCTGAGCCCACAGTCTACTGTGCTAGCTTCACACAGGCGAGCCGTCATCTGCAGTGATTTTCTCCTGACATGTAACTCTGACCTCCCATCTGTGGTGCCATGGCACTTAGATGGGCTCAGCCTCGCTGCTCGTTGCAGTAGAAGCTGTTAGACGGTTCTTCAGCGTGGAACAGAACAAGACAAACCCCTCAGAAATTATGAGCAAAGGATACAAATTCTTGAAGTTTTACCTGTGAGAAGAGAAAGCACAGCGGCGCTCTGTATGACATCTACATCCTTTATCCGTGTGAATCAGACCCAGCAGGGTTGTGGCGAGAAGTGCAGGGCCTCCGATAATGAGAGAAAGACTTGAGAAAGCGAGGAAAGAAACTGACAAGAGTTAAATTGGTTGGAGGAGAGAGGGGGGGGGGGGGGGGGGGGGGGGGGGGCAGAGCGCATCAACGTGAGGAGAGGAAGTTGGGGGGGGAAAGGTGCAAAACGGATGAAAAAGAGGGAATGAGAAAAAAAAAGACAATGGAGGATCTCATTCATCTAACTTGGACCATTAGGGAGCATATTGGGCACTTTGTCTCATCAGCCTGCCAGCTGAGTACTGGCCAATTGATTCAGCACTCACAGATGGTAACCCAGCACTTTGTGTGTGTAGGTGTGTGTGTGTGTGTGTGTGTGTGTGTGTGTGTGTGTGTGTGTGTGTGTGTGTGTGTGTGTCTAACAGAAAGACAGACAGAAGGAGAAACGGAGCTCTCTTAGAGATCAGTTTCCTGTTGTGTATTCAGAAGAGTATCTTGACTGTGAGCACAATGTTAAGCACAGATAGACGGAAGATGATGCATGGCCGCCATACTTTCACTTTATCCCCATAAGCAGAAGAAACATGACATAACAAGGCATGTAAGATATGTTCTCTGTAAGCACAGAAAAGGTTGGACAGACACAGAATGAGACCTGGTAATGAGATGTTACATCCCACATTCTTTTGTTTCTTCTCTGTTTTGCAATGTTTTTTCTCTCTTTTCCAGGTTATTGTTTTGGGATTTTCTTATGACAGCTTCTACTGTCAGGCAAAAACAGAAAAATACTTGCTGTAAAATAAGATTTTACGCTTTTCACCACTTCCCATCTTTTTTTTTTTTTTTTTTTTTGTTTTTTTTTTGTCTCTTTCTTCTTGATAGAAATTCTGCAATGTGTCATGGCAAAAATCAAAACTGCCTCAAGCAACAAAAAACAAAAAGAGAACAATGCACAAATATAAAAAAAAAAAAAAAAGAAGTGACACAAACAACAAATCAACACGTGACGGAAAACAGTGCAAGTCCATCTTTTCAGTAGTTCTTTTGTTTTGTCTTTTAACTTGGTCAAGCCGTTGTTTTTTCTTTTTTTTTTTCTCCCCCTGTTATGGATGGTGTAAGAAAAGCTTTAAATATGTGTCGATTTTCCTGTACAGTGTGTATGACTTTCAGAGCATGTGATTTGTTTCTTACTATGCTAAAACACAGAGAGCTTAAGCACATGGACTTAAAATCCACCTGTTGAAAAGAAAAAAGGAGAACTTTTCCTCCTTCCTCAACAAGATGGGCAGCTGTCAGTGGCCTCTGCTGCTCCCAGGCTGGGCGACAAGCGACGACGAGGAACGTGAACCTCCTCAGGCACACGCTCGTTCAAATATGCAGCACAAAAAAAAAAAAAAAAAAGAGTTGTTTTCAGAGAAATGATATTAAAAAGATTTGAAACTTTTTCTTTGGCACAATAGCTACCCTGCCGGACATTTTGCGACGGCTTTGGAGAGCCTTGCGAAAGTGAGAAAACAGCTTTGAACGTGCGCCGACAGTGAGTTCACGTGTAGCAACCGAGCGATGCTGCGCTGGATACCTCTGACGCTTGAACAGCTGTGAGTGTTTCTGTCATCGCCGGTGCTCTGAAGGATCCCCCCCCCCCTCTCACTCTCTCGCTGTGTATGCCTCCGCGGCACCTCAGCTGTGTACAGTACATACAGCTATGCGTCATGTCTGGAAGGACTGCTGCCACCTTCTTTCATCAAAGCACAGACACTTGTTGAAAAAAAAAAAATGCTGATGTTAATACGGCACAAACGTGTGAGGTAACGTCAGTGGCTGCCACTGATTTAAGATGGAATTTGGAGTGGAATAAGCTGGACAGTGTGGGTGAATGTTTGCAAACCTGTGCGTGTGTATGTGTGTGTGTGTGTGCTTGACAGAGCCTGTGTGTTTGTGTACACAAGCGTGCATCTATAATGTCTCAGTGTACACTTCTAGGCACATGCTTTAGTTTGTACATGCCTGTGTGCATGAGCCAGACAAGAGAATTGGGGGGATGGGGGGTGGGCTGAGTGTGTCTCAATGTGGAATTTTCCAGTAATGTGATGCTTGTGTACAGCTCGCCTCCCCTGCTGTTTGTGTTGATAACAGAGAGATTTACATTGTTATAATGAACTATTACTTATTGTGATTGTGAACCCATAAGAGTGGAGACCACTTTCTGGTACTGTGTTAAACTGCGCCTGTACCCAAAAAACCCCTGCAAACTCACTCCCAGATTCTTTGTTCGCTCCACACAAACCTTGTGCACACTGTATATGTTAATGTTGCCCCTTGTTATTTAAGTGTGTGGACATCTATTATTTGCCAGGGCCCCGATTTTTTTTTTTTTTTTTTTTTTTTTTTTTTGTTGGGTGAAAGCCTTTCGAGTCACTCTCGCTCTGCTGCAGCTTGCAAAGATTCCAATGGAAGAGAAGATAAAAGAGTGAAATCAGAGGCTCTAATCAATCCCAGTTACCCTACTCATTACAAGGCATCAGCACCCTCTTTACTGATCCTCCAGGTCCCCAAACCTTCTATATTTCTTAGCGTGTACCTTCTTAATTGCCTTAGCCTCTGCTGCCAACCCTCCTCCCAGCTCCTCAGTTCTCCTCCTTTTACCAGCTCCTAACTCCCATCCTCTTTAATGCTGTTTTTTTTTCCTCTTTTTTCTTCCCCACTCCTGCTCCCACTCTCCCTTCCCCATCCCTCCATCCTCCAACTCCTTCATTCCCAGCGTAGAACTAACTATGTTTTCTCTTTGTTTTATTTTTAGTGAAGTACAATAGATTGTTTTGCTGAATCTTGATACTGTGTTTTAATGTTCTTGTCAACATTTAATAAACATTCACATTTTATAAATGGAGAATACCATGAATTGTGTGTGCGTGTGTGTGTGTGTGTTTATCTCTCAGCACTGCTGCGCATGCTAACAGGAGTGCATTTGTCATCTTGACTTTTTTTTTTTTTTTTTTAAACTGAACATCCTGATATGAAATATTAATAACATTTATAGCACAAGGTGGGATTTAAACATCCAATCATCTATGTTTTGGAATATCAAGATAGTTTTTGAAAAGCAGACAGACATTATGGAAGTTTCTACTCTTTATTTTTTTCCTGGATAGCTTTGGCTCTGCTGTGTTTGCTTCTGGTATTTAAGCAACAACAAATCTGCTGTTCTGCAGTGCAGTGAGGGTGGAATGAATTACATTTATGAAATCTAAAGGTAGCATATTTGCAATTAAACTACATTTTTCTGTAGAGCCATTTTGCACCAAATGTGCTACATGAGGATTTTCCAAAACTGCTCGTAAGTTTTCTTTTTTTTTTTTTTTCACTTCCACTCCTCCTATAAGTCACATAAATACTGACTTAGAGTTTTGAGATTTAATAAAGCTGCAAACTGCACACTGATGTGATGGTCAGCACTCACAAGAAGAAATCTGCTTTAGATCCTGGACTGTAGCATGAGTTTTAATGTTCTATCCAACAAGAAGTGGGTTCTTTCTGGGTACTCTGGCTTCCTCCCACTGTCCAAAACCATGTGTGAGTAGTTTGATGTTTCCAAATTCTCCCTCACTCTGCCCAACCTTTCCAGGATGTACCTCGCCTCGGGGAAAGCTGCCCACAACCCAGCAGAGATAAGTGATGGATGGATGGATGGATGGACAGAAAGCCAATTACTCATTTTGTTGATCTATACAGTCTTTACATGGACTGTGTTTACTGCTTTTATCTCTAATGCAACACTGGCAAACCCAATTATTCTCACTCCCAAATCACTGCATACTGGCATACTATCTATCTATCTATCTATCTATCTATCTATCTATCATAGTAAAAGTTATACAATCAATGCCAAAGGACATTAAAATAAAGATGGAGAAGTGAAGGGAAAAAAAGAGTTGAACATAGCGAGCATTAGAGATATTTCCTGTTGCTATTTCCAGTCTTTTATAACTTTGAAAGTTATGAAAGAGGCCGTTATCCATAACTCAAAGACAAAACATAAATAATTGCAATTTGTCAAGCAAAGAAATAAATGTATTTCCTCATAAACCTTCACCTGATTTCTTCTGTGATGACAGAGACCTTTAAATGCTGATAAGCTGGGCTTGTATGACAAAGGAAGCATTCAGGTTTATGTGTTTATTGGTGTTTATTTGCTCTTCACAGTATAAGTAGATGGTAATAATTGGTGTTTAATGGATGCCTTGTTTCTTTGTCACACATCCTCTTGATGTGGACCACCATGACAGCACTGCCATTTTACAAAACAGCTAATAAAGATTTGATGTTTCAATCATATGGTGTTCGCCCTTTTACACAACACACGCAGTGCGTCCTCTGCTGCTTTAAAAAGAATTCATTTCAATCTAATTTGTAGAAATTAGTGCAGTTTTGTTGTGCATTAGACAAAGTAACAAAATGGCAATCTAAATTTAAAATTAGACCTCAGTGTTGATCAGCGTGACGATTGTGCTGTTAATGGATAAAATAAAAGTCAGTCTCTTGATGCACACTGTGGTTATGATGCAGATTTTTTTTCAACAGTTTTAGGCTTTTGGAAAACAATTTTAAATGGGAAATGTGTGGATGAGACAGTTGTTGTACCTGCTGTACAAGATTATGGGTGGTGCATGATTCACAAGTAAGATTAAAGGTTGAGTTATCTTGATAGGCTTCAGGAGCCTCTGGCACCTGAACAAAAAGGAAAAAAAGAGGGGGAAAGGAATAAATAGTAGTGTTTGGGAGGACTGGGAGGTTTTTAAAAAATAAACAAACAGGATAAAATTTATTTAGGTGTTCTGTTCAGCTTCTGAATCATCTCTTTGTGGTAATGTTTAAAATGCTAAAAACTGATTAAAACAAGCAACTAATTTGACAGAAACCTTAAAGACTTCCTGGTTAATCTTAAAGATAATAAAAGAAAGAAGGAAGTGAAAGAACTGCTTGTTTATTAAACAAACACAAGTCAGGAAAAGAAGGTAGAACACAATTACAAGATAAATCCAGCCTGTAAGACAGTATCTGTGTTATGGAAACAACAGAAGATACAGCAGTATGCAGACAGAACGCATCTCTTACTCTTTCATTGGACTAATATATTCAATTTAGCAAAATAAACATTTCTCTGAAAAGCTGCACACACAGCTCCCTGCCAACACAGCACATCAGTAAATGGATGCATTATAAATAAAATCTGCTGTTTAATATTAATTGCACTTGTGAGACAATGATTACATATCGCAGCAGAATTATGAAACCGTACATTTTAATGCGCTTGTGAAAGCTTGTAAGCACTAATTCATTCAATTTACGCATTATTCTCAGCATCTTCCAGGTTTCCTTTTCATCTTCCACTGTCAGTGTTTGTTTTTTCATTTTTTCTTCATTAAATGAGCTTTTCCATAGAGATTCTTCCAAGTGTGAGCAACATTAGCACATTTATTTTCTTTGAGATAATGCTGTAAAAGAAGTACTGTATTAAGATCCTGTTACTGTGAAGAAAATAGTTTTACATCACTCTCCAACACCGTTTACTGCAGGGTGGGCAACTCCAGTGCTGGAGGTCTGCAGTCCTGCAATTTGAAGTTTTCCTGCTGCAACACAACTGACACGCATCAGACTTAATGAGCAGACTAGTGTAGAGCGTCAAGCTCTGCACCAGTCTGCTCATTAGCCATTGATTTGAGTCTGCTGTGTTGCAGCAGGGAAACTCCAAACACTTGCAGTACTGCAGCCTTCAAGGACTGGAGTTGTGCACCCGTTGGTGTGAGTAGCATCCATGATATGCCATAATATTACTTGCATTGTTGGACTTTAAGCTTGTTATCCTTCTTCAAACTTCTTTTTTTTTTTCTTTGAAAATCATTTTCTGTCATTTAGTTTATGAGAACACCTATCAAGCATCATTACTCCAGAGAGAGAGTCAAATCGTTCCAAGTGTTGAACATCCGACCCACAATACTCCTATTGTTTTGTAATCCTGCACCACAATGCAACCTGTCACTGATAAAAATGTAAAGTGTCTGCTTGCAGAAAACACCAAAGCCAATATGATGCATGGGATAATTACCTTGAAGGAGCATTAATCATTATATGAAATGTGTGTGTGTTAAAGGAGTAATACAGGAGTTGAATGACTGTCATCTGATCAAAATTTCAAACCAGAGTTCAAATGACACCAAATGATGGCAGTGATTGAGTTTCTCTCTCAGGAGAGGCGCCACATGCTCAGGGTTTTGTGCCTGCTGCTGGAACTGTCTGGAGACCCTTCATAGAGTGCAAATTTGGTTTCATTAAAATGGTTTAGTTATTTGTGGATATGTGTCAAGTTGTCTTAGAAATCACTTCAATTCTTTATACAGGAACTAGTCAGTAAAAAGTGGCATTTGTGTACAATTTTAGCCTGATTGCGTACCTCCTGAAGGAGCTGAATACTTTTTTCTATCATGCTAAAATGACTGCTTTTACTACATTGACTGTACAAAAGTAGCCTACTAAAAGCTGATGTAGCAGCATGATCATACCCACAATGTTGTGAAGTCAACAAATCCAAATTATCCACAAAGGCAGAAATGTATTTGTGTATTCTTTTAGTTTGTTTTACAAAGCATATAGTACTATGATGCCTTACAGTCATATTTCATTTGAAGCATCCATGTAAGCCTGATTTCTGCTCTCACTTTTAGCCACAGATGAATGTATGCAAACACTACATTAGTCATGTCAATACAAAAAAGGCATGCATATATATATATATATATATATATATATATATACACATACACACACACCACAACTCCACAGATATGACAATAAAACCAACAATAAAGAAGCAGCTTAGTGTTACTCTGGGTAAAAGACTGACGTATACAAGAAATAAATGGATCACACAAGGACAAACTCAGAACTATGGACTGGACTCTCCAGCAATCCTGTTTTATCTGCAATGGATGAACCCACATGTGAGAGCGGTGGAGACAATAAAGAGGGAGGCAGTGACATGCAGATAAACATAAATTATATACTATATATACATACACACACACACACACACACATATATATATATATATATATATATATATATATATATATATATGAGAGAGAGAGAGAGCTGGAAAAAAAAATCCATTCTGGGCTTTTAAATTGTCTCTTTCATTTAATGCTAAATTCTGCAGCTTTTCTTCCATTTCCTCCTTATACCAGCATCAAACTGTACTGAGAATAAAAATACAGACTAAGGAATTCCCAGAGTGTACATATTGCCACTGCACATTCCTTCCATTCCCAAGTTTATGTATAAGATCATACATCGTTTTTGTCTGTATGCAATCTTAATGCATTTGCTCCCTGCTGTGCTGACGTATTTCAGTATAATAGCATAGCAAAACCTGAAATACCCGTCGGTCCATGGTTGCACAATATGTGGTAATTTTACAATAAAGCCTCAAACAGTGTACATTTGTTCCACTTCTCTTTCTTAGTTTCGTTCTATTATACAGCCTTGATGTTCTTCTCATGAACCTTTGTGATAACAGGATAAGGCTCACGATACGCTGAAGACAGCTGTTTACTGGGAGGAAAATGCATGTAAAGAGGCAGTCAGGTGTTAAGTTCCTGTTTCTCAAGAGAGACATTGTATGTTCATGTCATGTGTAAACTTTCCTCAGTCCTTCCTTTATTCAACTTTCAGTGGCTCCCATCATGTAACACCCCACTCCCTATAGCTCTGTCTAGCTTTCTGAAACTGCATCAGTGAAAAGTCAACAAACATAGATTTTCTGGTGAAACTGGCTTGTATATTTTAGTATTGATCTTCAGCAGCAAGTGATTAAGAAACAGTCCTGTTTTTTTTTTTTTTTCTTTAACTTCTCTTTTAATGAGTACACAGCCTACCTAAGGAATAGATTGTAACACCTGAATATTGAGTTACAGCCTTTATTACAGCAGGTTGTTTGTAAGCTTCAACTTAATGAAGGTTCACTGTTCATTTCTCCTCTTGGATCTTTCACACATAACTAGGCTTTAAAAAGACCACATTCTAAAGTAAAAAAGCATGTTTTGGAGGATGATTTGACAATTCGGTTTGTGAATGTTTGTCCATATATATTTAAACATTTGTCATAATGAATTGCCACTAGAAACTGTATTGTTTCATTAACTATTGTATCATTCTAGATAACTTTATTTCAGCTGTGTTGCAGCAGTAAACAGTGGAACATAAGGGCTATAATGGATGTGTGGCTTGTTTTAGGTAACAACAGTCCACATACCACATGAATAAACATGGGCGTTTAGTCATTCTATTTTTCTATTTCATTGCTCTGTGTGAGAACTTCTGCAATCTTTTGTGTCTGCTACAGTTTTGTGGGTTTGGAGGTATCAGCATCCCTTCTCTGCCTCCCTTTTTAACATGCCAGCAGGGTAAACACCCAGATTAATGCAGAGCCATGACAACCAACTGAACACACGCTCACCTGACTGAAAGAGAGGATTGTATTAGTTCAGGCAGAGCACAAATGTCATGCTCTACTAATCTATCAGCTAATCAAAACGCAGAGTGATCTTCCATCTCTTGTTATAAAAAATAAATAGTAGAAAGAATTTAAATAATTTACTTTAGACTGATTGTACACTGCATTCATTCTGATGTGAGGTAAAGCCTTGCCTCCACACCGCCAGCCCTTAATCTAATATAGTTTATCCAGTGGCTCTGATGCAGATAACACTGCACTGTTGTTGCCCTGGCTTCACTTTGTGAACACCCATGGGGGATTTGCATTACAGCCTGCTTATATCTTCAGCATATCTCTTGAAAGGCAGGGGGCAGCTTACTGCAGAGCCATGAATGTCAAATAGAAAACTGGATGCTTTTGTTACCATAAAAGGTTTTATCTTTTAACTGGTTTGTTTCTGACTGAATTTAATGCATTTTTTTCTTTTCTTTTTAATATTCTATAATCTTCAGTCTGTGATGGTGTGTAAAGAATAGTATGCATTTACCACAGAAACTATTCATTCTTTCAACAAAAGGCACAACGTTTGGCATGATAATTAAAAGTAACAATTAGAAGGAAGGAAAGGTACACATTTTTCTGATGGGGATGTTGGGTGTGTGAGGTGGTGCTAAAGTGGCTTTACATAAGGAAAACAGCACAGTCTTCCAGACGCATGAAAAATGTATAAAGCTGTCAGATCATCAAACCTGGAAGAACAAAGTCTTTGCCTTATGTTGTGTCATAGCCATCCAAATAAAAGCAGCATCCTGCAAACAAAATCAAATTTGATCCTCCCAACCCAGCAAAATACAGAATATATTTGATTCTGATCGCTGCTGCACATGTAGACCAATCTGAAATCCTTTCCAGTGTATACATTACTTCAAAACCTTAACTTTTCTGCAACTGGCCAAAGATGAGATCCGATATGGTAGACCTTTGTGTTTCTTTGTAGTCGAGTCAGAGCAGAAAGTTAATTTGTTATTTACTTTTATCTTATGTTTGTATTTTTTTTGGCTGATACAGAAAGGAATGATGCAGATGTGTCTTTTGATAAACAGACTTGACGCTACAAAATGCCAACATATCCTGACAGGAAAGCTATGAAATACCAATGGCAAACAAGACACGACCACAAGGATGGCGGTAACAGCCAAATACCTGCAAGACGTTTGTCCTGAGAAGTCAGCTCAGCAGGAAAAAGAAAAAGTCCAGGGAGTTTACAGATGTGACTTGCCAGGGATCACTTTCTTTGTTCAGTATAATAAACTGACCAAAAGAATAAATTAAAGATTCACAGCTGCATCAGGAAGATGGGAAAAACATCTCACATAATGGAAACAGCTGCAGGAACCATCATGACACAACACATGATGTATTCACCAACAGATCACTCAAGTAGCTGATATGAACAAAATCCAACAAAATCCAACAATTAAAAAATGCTTCGGAAACAATCAGGTACCCAACAGTAGGTTGTGAGATACTGACAGGATAGGGATACGTAGAACACAACCACGTAGCCGGCATAGTGCTCAGAAAAATCTGTGGAGAATGTGAACTGGAGACCCCGAGATCAAAAGGTGCTGGAGAATCAACAAGCTAAGTGATGGTTGTGAGGGATGTGGCAACTGTACATTATAGCCGTATCAGGGAAAAGGAACTAAAGAAACTGGGCGAGTTCCTCAGGCTCAAAGAAGAACGACAGCCTGGAAAGGCGATGGTAACAGAAGAAGTGTCTCCAGCAGATTTGAGGAGAAAAATCCGACATCTCAGGAGAGCTCCGTCCTGAAAAGAGCTAAGGTTTAGCCATGACAAGAAAAGGCTGCCGCCCGTGTAAGGGTCGGAATACTTTTTTTTCTTTTCTTCAGACTTTTTCTAAAAGTATTTCATCATTACAATTAAACATGTGATTACTGCCCTGTATTCTGTAAAACATTTATTTCAAACAGCAGGGTGTAATCATTAATTTACTGCAGAACACTTCCAGCCCAGAGTATGGTGGAAAGATAATTATACCACCTCTCTTTATTTTCTTTGTGCGTGATCACAAACAGAATCGCCGACACAGTTAGTAATGACCACTCAGCAGCTGCTTTGCTGCTATTAGAAGATGCCAGGAAGGGAACATGCTGATGTTTTTTGGCAAATGAAAATTTATAGTTGCGGAGCCCCTCAGATTTGTGAAGGAGCTCACTGTGTGGTCCATTGTGTTGGTGTGTGTGCCTGAAAGCTTTTTTTTTCTTCCTTTTTTTTTTTTTTATCTTTGCAGTAACTTTAGCAGAACTGTGATTGGATGATCTAATCACCGTTTGTGCAGGGAAAACACTTTAGTCTCCTTGTGTTTCTCCTCCGAGCTTGAACAAGTCAGCCTGCAGCAGTACAGCGATATTCCAAGAGATAGTGGCTTTTTCTCACCCTGCCTTGAAAATCTTTTTTTTTTCTCTTTATTTTAATCTTTAATCTTTATTGTGCAACGCTTATTACTTACATTATTTATATTACTTAGAGATAGATTCAATTTTACCTTCTTTTTTTATGCAAATGCACTGTCAGACTGCAGATCACGGCTGTAAGCGGAATGACAAGCAAGCTGCAGAAGGAAAAAAAAAAAGGAAAAGCAAATATTAGCATAATGAGAATAAAGAAAGGGAAAGGTGATTTATATTTAGCATGGGTGGCTTGATGAATTTATTTTTATCCTTTCTCTGCTATGAACCCCAATCAACATTATTGTAATTATTCCCAGTATGATAGTTAGTTGAACTCTTTATGTGAAATACACAAGATTGTTTCAGATATGTATCCAAACTTGACCCCTACATTATGTGGCAGATGAATAATGTGTTGAAATTACATGTCATTGCTGCAACAATCAACAAACTTCTTCTGTTTACTGTACCATTGTAAAAAGTTTGGTTAATTCCATGTTTGTCTGTTAGACTGAAACCTGCAATGTTGCCAGAGGTTGGTGAGATGAGTCGCGCTGCTAGAAAAGATGTAATCTGAACCAGAAACCACACTTACCATTAAAAGTAAGTTAATTTTTTTTTTTTATTGTGAAGCCTTTTTATTTTCCCTTTGAATGGTTTCACATTTAAAAGAAAATGCATTATAGAGATGAAAATAGAATTGAACAAGTGGGTGATGCTCTTGAAAAATTTGTTAAATCTTATTTGCCAGTACCAAGCAGCTTATCTTCCGTTTGATTAATAGTAATTGATGACTGAATTGGAAGATTGAAGTCTTAATACACATAACATGTTAAGAATGTAACATTTTATCAAGTTAACAGGAGCCTCAGAGGCATGTGAAAGAACAATACGCAGCCACAACAGCCGGGCACAATCTCCTCATTTTGGTCACGAACTTAGCCATATATTGCCATCTGATGGCATCCCATCTTTGCCAAAGTTGATCCCACAGGTGGTCAGTGGAGTTACTGTTTGGACAGCAGGCAGCACTTCATTCACTCTGTAGGTAGCACGTTGTGTTGCTTTAACATGAAAATTGCTTTATAAATAAAGTTTGATTTGATTGTATAGGTAGACTTTGGTAAAACCCTGCCTTGTGGAAGCAAAGCATTTTTCAAGTAAAATTTGGGCACAAATTGTGGAGATATGAGATTACAGAGGTGTAGAATCTCATCTTGGTATCTCTCCGTATTCAGATTGCCTCCAGTGTTAACAAACCTTGTTGTTCCATGAAGAGGATGACGCCGTACACATTGGCACTCTACCAGTTGCTCTATCAAAGCAGGAATCATAGCAGTCTTCACATCTTCTCCACCTTTGGCCCTACTATCAAACTACCACATGTAGAATCAGGATTTATTGCTGAACATAGCATGTTCAGGCTCCAGTGCACGTTTCCACACCAGTGCAAACGGGCCTGATAGTGAATGGGAGCTTTTGTAGGTAATAGTAGAAATGCCATTTGCCCTTAAAAGAGACAATTTGGATTGTATTTCATGCTCATCATTTACATACTCAGCTATGCGGTTCATCCCACAAATGTGGTTTCTTTACAGATGTGGAAAAATTTAAATATATAAAAAATATGCTTTCTAACAGAGCTTCCAGAAAAACACCTGTTTATCACATGTGGTTTCTCCATAATGGAATACAGGAATTATTTCCAAGAACATGTCCAAAATGGGTGGCATGGTGGTTAGCACTGAGGCCTCACAGCAAGAAGGTTGCTGGTTTGATCCTTGGCTGAGGCAAGGTTTCGTCAGTGGCCTTTCTGTGTGGAGTTTGCATGTTCTCCCTGTGTATGCATGGGTTCTCTTGGGGTACTCTGGCTTCCTCCCATCGTCCCGAGACATGCATGTTACTTTAACTGGTTCCTTTAAATTGAGCATAGGAGTGAGTGTGAATGGTTGTTTGTCTCTGTGTGGTCCTGCGATGGACTGGCGAGCTGTCCACAATACTTCAGTTAGGTTGCAACTGGAAGGCGTTGCAACCAGATCCCCAAAGCAATTCATCTTACTCAGCGTTCTACTTTTCTAATGCCATATTTATTTCTTTTCAGATTAATTCAGTCACAATACTTACTGTACGTTAGGAAAACAGGTCAAGAAGAGTTGATAACTGGTTAGCAAAAACAAAATACTATGGAAGTTTAGATCCATAGTGATGTTTAGATTCAATTTAGCTTAATATTGAGCCTAAAATAAGTTATTTAAAACGCCTATAAAAGTCTGGAAATTTAAATTCTCTCCTGAACTTTATCTCAAGAATAGCGATCATGTTCTTCATTAAATAGTTCTTTTCTGTAGTTTTATGAATATGAATATGAAACAAGTCTGTTTTCAATACATTTTCTTTCAACAGCTTAAACATTGAACTGCAACGTGTGTGTCCACATATAGCTTTAAAATCTTCATCTAGGTCACATTAATATTGCATGCTGGTATGGATTTACAGTTTAAGTCACAGAGACCTTTCGGTCGTATTACTTCACGTAAGTGTCCCCTTTGCTCCATGTCACTCAAGCTGAGAGGCTGATTGGGTTGATATGGGAAGGAATCTGCCATGAACACACACAAAGGGATTTGTGAGTTTCTGAAATGACTTGACAATTTCTGTCTACCTTCTTCCTGTTTTGATAAAGTGGCTTTCATGTTTTCTGAAAGTGACATGAATGTGGAGATTTTGAGCATTTTTAATGTCGGATCAAAATAACAAGTTCTTGCTTAATAACTTATTTTATTTTTATTGATTTAGTTATATATATATTTTATAAATATTAATATTGCATAATAATAATAATAATAATAATAATAATAATGATAATAATTGTCATTATTATCTTATTAAATAATAATAATATAGTATTATATTATGATTTATTATGATTTATTTTATTTATTATTATTATTATTATTATTATTATTATTATTATTATTATTATTATTATTATTATTATATTTATTTTATTTTATTAAAGAATGAATTCTGCAGTCATAAATCTTGATGTTCAAAAGTAGACACCATTGCAGCCATCAACTATTTTAATATATGACAAACAGGCAATAAGCTAAGTTTGAGAGCAACACTGCAGGCAAGATGTGTCATCATGCCACAGTCTTTTGAGTGTTGCATGAAGAGTCTCAATGAGGTGCACAACAGAGCAATGACAAGGACTGATGAACTGATTAGCTTAAGAGCAACAAGCACTTCTCGCCTCTTGTAACAGCATTGATGTTCATATGGTTGGCTCTGATGAGATTTCAGGTACTCAGGTTTTGTTCTTCTTTTTCTTCTTCTTTGCTCTTGGAAAGTCAAGACCTTAAATCAAAATAATAATGCAAGAACAAACCATGTCCAGGTTGACAAAATACTGCCACAATAATGTATCTGACTGATATATTGAACTGTAAAAGACAAATTTTTGCAATATAATATCAAAGCTTTGATAATGCAATACATTTCCAGAAGTTGAAACTGTACAAAGTGAAGCATGAGTATGTATTTAGAGAAACTATAGAAATAACTTTTGATATACTAGCATTTATAAATGTATCCTATAAACTCACAAATGTTCATATATCTTCATATGGTTAAATTAACAAATATGGGTAGTGGGATAATAGATGTATTTATAGAATAATAAATTAATCCATAAATAGAAAGTGAAGCTTTGTTGTGAATATATATATATATATATATATATATATATATATATATATATATATATATATATATATATATATATATATATATATATACA
>NC_136615.1:13384044-13439265 GCF_933228915.1 Telmatherina bonti | reverse complement strand
TATATGTATGTATGTATATATATATATATATATATATATATGTATGTATATATATATATATATATATATATGTATGTATGTATATATATATGTATGTATGTATATATATATATATATATATATATGTATGTATGTATATATATATATATATATATGTATGTATGTATATATATATATGTATATATATATATATCTCAAATGTGAGTGTGTGTGTGTGTATATAAAATCATGTATGTATAAAATAAACTCTGTGAAAGAATAAAACACCTTTTCATCTCTGCTAAAGAAAAGGCATTCTCTGCGAGGGAGCTTTTTCTGTAGAAAAAAGAAAAAAAAACCTGCATTCCTCCTGGGTCTCTGCATTTAAAAGAGCAGGCCGTCCTGACCGAGTTGTTAAACCTCCAGCTGAACCTGCTCAACAACAGAGGCTAAGGCAGCATGTCCCCACCAATCAGGCATGCAACCAGAGCTGGCCATATTTTGTGAGGTTGTCTAGCTTTGGCAGCAAAAGTGACAATCTCCAAAACTGAAAGCTCACACCTAAAGTGATACTGAGGAAGGAAAGGGAATCACAGTCATTTTGACTGAGAACTCAGACTTAGGACGACACGGCAAAGAGGAGATAAAAATAGTGGAGAGAGACCCTTTAGCATTTTCGAGTATGCATGAAATTGCTCAACATTCAGGTTGATGCGAGTAAAGATGGTTTTGGTCTTATGTCAGCTAGTTTAAATGTGCTATCACAAAACTCCATCTTTCAGCAGTGAGCACACTTTTTTTTTTTTTTTTGATGTACAGATACTTTACCAGATTTAGTTATTTAACATGCTTTAAATAAACAACCCCAAATCCCAGTAATAAGACGCACTCAAATTCTGAAATTGGAGACAAAAAGCAACCACATGAAATCATTAAAACTCATGTTATTTGAGCAACTGTAACAATTTCAGACTAAAGGTAAACTAAATGAGATCTGCTTGATCCCTTCATCAGTCACTGGAGCATTGCTCTGGTTTAACATTTATATGATCATCAGGCCACTCTGGATGGTATTCAATCAGAAGTAATGTTTAATTTTTTAAAAAAATAATAATTATTAAAATTATCATTTAATTTCATTAAATTTTTAAAAATTATTTTATCTCTACGCTTTTTTCATTGCTTGTAGAAAATATATAAAGATAAGCTTCTTACATTTAAAGGTTATATTTAAAATTTTAAAAAATGGAAAAAGAAAATTCATTTGAGGGGTACAATTCCTTACTCATGGATTTTTGTGTTTTGTGTCTAAATTCCCATTCCTGACTGACATGTATGAAAATATGAACCAACTTCTTAATAACCAGCCTCTGTAAACTTTGTGTTGACATAGTCAGTTATGAGATCATGTTGTCTAGGCCTTTGAGTCATGTCTCATTCATGTAATACTGAAATATAACATTCCCTGCTGTAAAAGTATGTTCTTCATATTTTCACAATATTTATGTTTAAGCTGTAACTCCTCCAGGAGTAGATCGACTCTGCACAGTGACAAAATGATTTGGTAATAATAATCCCCAATGCATCTAGCCATTCTCCTGCATCAGCCCAAAGTGCAACAATCATATCATATATGGCTCCTTCTCCTGCCATGGACACGTAGCACATGTGGAAATATGACTGATCAGGTGATCACGCCTCCAAGCTCCTACCAAGTCCTGTCTCCCTGTGGCATGTGATATTATTGTACGTTAGACTAATTGATGGCGCTGGCAGGTAGAAGGTCCCACTGGGGGACTTGTCGAAGTTCGGGATCCAATTTTCTGCCTGACAGACACAGGCAAAGGTAACCGGGAACCTGCTTATTACTGGTGACATCTCACAAATATGGAGCACTGGCTAATAACCATGCAGACCCCATGAGAGCCTTTGATGGAAGGATGCTTTCAGGAAGAAAAGGGATGTTTCAGCAAACAGGCTTTTATTCAAATTACACAAAGAGCTCTTGCTTGCACTTTGATATACAAGAGATGAACTCTTTCTGTACTGCTATACATGGATAAGGCTACAGTGCCCGCATATACAAAAGAAGGATAGATACTGACATGGGTCAATTAAGCGTCTCTCTGTTTGTGTTGATCTGACTCCTGAAGTCGAGGTTGTTCCATTAAGCAAATAATGCCCCTTTTCCACTTGTACCACCTCGCCTCTACTCAGTTTGTAGGGTTTCGATGAAAAGTTATTCAATTGTTCAATCAATCAATCAATCAAATTTTATTTATAAAGCGCTTTACAACAACCTTAGTTGACCAAAGTGCTGAACAAAGATAAAAACAAGTAAAAATATAAAATAGCAGTTCATTCACATGTAAAAATCTCAACAGCCAAAGGCTGATCTAAACAGATGAGTCTTTAGCCTGGCCTTAAACAGAGGCAGGTCCATGATGGAGCGTAACTCCAGAGGCAGAGAGTTCCAGAGTTTGGGCCCTGCCACTGCGAAGGCCCGATCGCCCCACTGTTTACACCTAGACCAAGGGACCACCAGGAGGTGCTGATCAGAGGAGCGCAGGGCTCTGCTGGGCTGGTGAGGAGTCAGGAGGTCACAAAGGTACGGAGGTGCAAGGCCATGGATGGAGCAGAAAACAAACAGAAGGATTTTGAATTGAATTCTGAACTGAACCGGGAGCCAGTGTAGAGAGAACAGTACAGGGGAGATATGGTCATGTTTGCGTGTGTTGGTGAGAAGGCGGGCAGCTGCATTCTGCACAAGCTGTAGACGGTGCAGAGAAGCCTGGCTGAGTCCAATGTAGAGGGCGTTGCAATAGTCCAAACATGAACTGATGAAGGCGTGGATGGCTGTTTCAAGGTCTTGACGAGTGAGAAAGGATCTGATTTTGGCCAACTGGCGAAGCTGAAAAAAGCTTGCCCTGACCACAGAGTCTATTTGTTTATTGAGTCTGAGATTATTGTCCAACGTCACTCCAAGGTTCCTAACTGTCTGACTGAGATGGTTGGTGAGAGGTGTGAACAATGGAGCTGCATTTGCTGGGCTGGGGGCACCAAAGAGGATAAATTCAGATTTTGACTCATTCAGACAGAGGAAGTTTTGCGATAGCCACTGCTTAATGTCATCCAGACACCTGTAGATGGACTGTGTGTCTGAGGAGTTCTGGGAAACTGGCAGATAGATTTGGAGATCGTCTGCATACATTGTTGTCGATACTTTGGTGATACCTACTTGGCCGAGGTTCCAAAAAGGCTGAGTCAAGCTGAAAATGTGAGGATTACAGCGAGCAGGTTACTGATTGGTGGGGGAGTGGCTTCACTTGATGAGTTATCACAATGATTGTAGGACCCCTGCAACAGTGGCAGTGTAATCATATAGTTGTAAATCACTGCTAAAACACCAGAGAAAGAAGTAGATTGTGCAGTTTTATTATAACTTTTATCGTCAGCGGGGTAAACGGCTCCACAGAAACTCCCACCATGGTCCAATGATGAGGTGCAGATAGTTTCTCTGCTTGGCGGCTGATGTTGACACCCAGAAGGAGCTCCATGGGGGAACCTGAAATCAAAAGGTTTAGAAGGATGTCTCAGAGCACATGGCTGCTCACGGGTCAATCAGAAAATATAACAATGTAGAAAGAAACTTTTATTAACTGAAAAGTAACTACTGGACCATCAAAGGTCAAATCTGGCAGAGTGGGTTCAACAGGAAAAGGAAAGGGCATCAAATGGGCGCCGTCTCTGGGTGATTCGCCCACTTGTCATTATGACTGAGGACCGTAAGTATAAGTAACAACCCCACTAGAGATGACAAGAATATTTAAAAGTAACACCATTATTTCTTGTAGGCAGACAACAATGCTAATTTCATGTCCTGCTTGATGCCATGATTGTGATTTCTTCATGTTTTACATTATGAGTTAAGATTCTAGGGGGAAAAGCCACTTCTCACATTTACTTTCACTCTGTATAACTTAAAGGTTAAAAATAATCATTTTTGACATTGATTAGATGATGATTTAGATTCACAGAAAAATGTATGCATCAGCCTAATACAATTACATGTCATCGCTGCATTTCTTTGAATTTTAACACTAATATTATAACATGTATAATTGTGGTAGCAGTAAGATTAAAAATGTGTTTTTAATGGAAGTCGTGAATGTGTCCTGAAGGAGCACCTTATATAAACACTAGTAATAGTTTAGAAGGATTTTTTTTTAAATAAATTTCACTGTATTCATTAAAAGATAGGGTAGAAAATGTTTTCCAGGAGTGTTATTTAGGATTTCATTTAATAACTCCTTCACACTCTGATTGCAGCCATATGCAAACAAAAAAAAGCAAGCTAACTCCTCTATGGAAAGGCCAGGATTGAAAAAAGACCATTCAAACATGTTAGGTGAGTTGTTCTGAAAGCTTAAATAGTGATCTGTCCATCCAGTTGTTCTTCCTCCTCAACCCCTCTGTGCTTGCCCCTCTTTATGCACAGATCACGTGCTTTCAGAAAACAAAAAGGAGAGGTTGAAACCAGTGGCGTGCAGCCAGAGTAGACAGTGCCTTCCCAGGGCAGAAAGAAATAAATGGAATCATTCCATTTTCATAATCTGTTAATATATTTTTTCCCTTTCTTTTATAATTATTATTTTTAATATAATATTTCAAATGATAATATCCAGTAGCCTGTTGTACCTGTTGATCTGAAAGAGATGGCGTTTAGTGGTTTTACTAGTCCAATAACAATTACTCAACAGCACCTCCTCCTGGTCAGGCAGACAAGCTGCATCACTCGCCCTGCGCTGTATTGCAGTCAGTGTCCTGGTTTGGAGTTTTGTGTTGTCTGTTGTTCTTGTTTCCTCTTTTATTTAGTTGTTTTTCCTGTTTAGCTCCCTTTTGTGTTATTTTGTGTTTTGCTTCCCATTCATTGGCTCACCTGGTTGGGTTTCCTCATTTACGCCACCTGCTCCTTATTCGTCCCTTAGTGTATTTATACTCCTTGGTTCTCAGATTCCTTTGTCACGTGTTTCCTGTCATGTTCCTTTGTCCAGTCGTCTTGTTAACCCTCTTATGTATTATATGTAGGATCAAAACAATTATTCTTGTATTCTGTCTGCCTCCTGCCTCTCCGTTCTGCATTTGGGTCCCCAGATCTCACAAACTCAGTGAGACAATCAAGGCAACCCCTCTAGTAAAAGCTAAATGCTGGGTTGCCTCTTATTCACATATTATCGCAATAATGTGTGTTTGTGCATGTGCAGTCAGTTTCCCTGTATTAAAATAATTTACTTAAAAGTCAGATCGCTACTCTGCCTTTTTACATTTCGTCAATATGCCAATGATCTACATACGTTCACAGTGAATTAGTAAACTGATGCTTTTCTCTAAGAGTTGGCTGAGATGCTCCCTGGAGAGATGACCACCAAAAGTCTTAAACAACTTTCTTGTATTTCTTTTGAGGGAAAACATCAACATACACTACTGGTTACGATGACAAACCAAGTTAAATAGTCTGGGAGCTGCCATTGAGTAATTTATCTCACTTTGCAAGTGTTTTAATGATCCTCTATGAACTTGATCGTGTTAGATCAAACAGAAACTTACTTCCCAACACATTTAAATGAGCATTTTTATGTTGATTATTTTCTGAACAAGTACTACATCAGAGCATGTTGTCCATCTTTGCTATCTTCCTCTACATCCTGGACTCTGACCTGATAAGCCATAACCACTTCGTCTTGCTGCAGCTCCCACATCCACAGGGTCCTCAGTTGTCCTTTAAAAGGCAAAAATAACATTTTCTTTAAACATGTACAAAATCTATTTCTTGCTAAATATGTTATGTAGTTCATTTTAAAGAGACAAAGAGTCCTATTATATTATTTTTAATTGTCTGTCGAGGTTGTGTACTTTTTGTCCCATATCAGCATGATGTGTTTTTACATTCGAGGCAATACCGCATTAATTAAGTCAAACATAAATAGCAGTTTTTTGATGCTTTGTCCAGATTCACAGAAGCTCAATTCTTTCAAAGAAACCTTTTTGGTGGTGCTTAGGTTTGTCATGCCCACAAGCTTGATATTTTGCCTCTCAAAACCTCTAAAAAGCTACGAGATTAACTGCAACCATGATAGAATCTCATTTCTAAGGTGTTATCATCCCCCGAGTTTTCACCTAGTGGCATTTTTAGTGCTGTAAGAGTTTGCAAGTCCTCTTGGGCATATGATGCTCAATGCATGGGTTATTGTGTGAGCGAATTATGATGTTAGCTCATAACAGTTTTCACTGCCACTCACGGGCATGCTTGACTGTCTGCTCTCCTCATCCTGAAGAGTAGGTGGGGCTACTGAGGGAAATGATCTTCACAACAATGGAAGCACTTGAAGGAGTGCACCAATACCTGCCAATGATGTCATAACTTTGGTGATTTAAAATGTAATGAGCCATCTACATAATTGCCAATAATGATATATTAAAAAAAAAAAAAAAAAAAAAACTACTCAGTTTAGCCAGTTTTACGTTATTATTTTTGTCTCTCTTTTTTTTTCTTAAAAGTGCATATTGTTTTAAAAAAATAAGCAATGCACTCCTTGCACACACTTTCCACAAGATTATCCATTTTTCAGTCTATTTGTTCACGCTGCACCATTATTACAAAAACCTGACAAATTACTCTGACAAATGTCACAATGAAAGGCCGTTTTCTATAGATACTGATGCATCAATTTACATATTTATAGATCCATCTGGGAATTTCAGGAATCATAAACTTAACCTTTTAAGGCAGTATTTATGGGTAAAATTACCTGGTGTAAGATCAACAATTTCCTGCTAGCCACATCTAACAGAATTTACCAAAACCACTGAAAGCATCATCTTTAACATCATAACGTCATTAAATGAGAGGTAATGTTTTCATGAACCCATACAGAATAGAAAATATATATTCATCTTATTTTTAATTAATAAAAAGACATGAAGTTGCCAGTTTTTTGTGTCAAAAGCCTGAAAATCTGATTTGTTTAACACGGTTGACTAAGTCAAAGGTATAATTTTCACATCCTTTCTCATGAGACAAAATATTTATTTTTTTTTTATGAGGGGAAAAAATGCATTCAAGCAATGTGTTATGTGTTTGATTGACAGGCTTTCTCTAAAGCTTGAAGGTAGTGCTGAATATCGTGTAGAAAACAATTTACTTCTGCAGAGAAGCACAGCTGTTAATAATAAAATTAACTTGGAAACAGCTAGAAGGAAACCACAGACTCGTTTGAAAGTGGAATAGGTTTCAAGGAGAAAGGATACATCCAGCTTGATCATTAATACACAGACAGCAGCTGAGTTTTTGGCATTATAGACGTTATCACGCTGTTTCAGTCAACACCTGGCAGTCGAAAAACTCCTGATATCATTAACTGTAAGAGGAAAAAAAAAGTAAGAAAAAAAAAACCATAGATCTGATGAGCTAATTGGCTCACCACCCAACTGTTCCTAAGAAGCAGATGTTTTTATGTGCCTGAATGCCACAGTGTTTGCATGTGCAAAAATAGAAGTCGTTACAGTATGAAAATTAGAAGTCAAAACACACATGGAGTCTCAGTTTCACTCAGTCAGATACAGGATTGGTCAAGTTAGCTTCTTCTGCAGGTGAGGGAGGAACTTTACAATCTTGTTTCAGTAGTTACGTCCACTGTGTCATACTGTGTGAGCAGGTCTCCTTTTTAGTGGATATTTCAAGCACAAAAGAGAAGTTTTGACCACAGGGGATGTGAAATTAGAATTGTTGTAGATTTAACTGCGCTTAATGACCATCAGCAGACACTAATGTAAAGTAGCAGGCAAAGAAAAACTCGAGTTCCCATTCTGACTTGATCTTTAGTCTATTAATAAAAATTGGTAGTTTGGTTGCCAAGTTTGGTTGTCACAGTGAAAACGTAAAAAAAGAAAAAATTGTCTACATGAGTTTATTCTAGTTGCCTTGTAAAGCTAAACTACCACATCACCTCCATGGCTTCATCTTTATGCTCGTCCCATACTCCCCGAGAAGCAAGAACTCTGTTCTTACTCTCAAGACTGCAAGAACAAGAAGAAAAAAAATCTTTTTGTCTGGTTCTATCAAACTTGACGAGAAGCTTGCAGCAAGGAGGGATCACTGTGGGCAGCGAGGTCTCCTTTTATCTACAATGAACCCAGTTACTTCATATTTAATGAGAAACTTTGTTGACTGAATCAGTGTGTTTTGATGTCACATGTTGTAAAAATGTTTGTACTTTCTATCCACCTAACCACCTCGATCAGCTGTTTTATCCAAACAATCCATTTTACATGCAACAGCAAAAACACAGAAGCAGCAACGTTCTGCTTCGTGGTTTTCTGTATTAACCACGCCCACCTCAAATGTTCAACCAATCACACGATACTTCTCGGATCCCTACAAGAAAGAAACTTCTGCCTGCCTCATGTGTCAAGAACTGTCTCCGAACACGTCCACAAGAACAAAACAATGTCATTTTCTTCTTGGGGCCTCAAGAGCAAGAAAAAGTTCTTGTTGGAGTAACAAGCTTAATGCACAGCAGTGTCGCTGGTTTTACTTTGTGTCTCTCATCACAGCCTCTCTCATATTCACACATTGACTGTTGCATTCTGCCACAAACTCATATCATCATTGCTGCAAACCTATAGTCGACTTGAAGATAGCCAAAAGTTACAGAGAAGTTTTAGTTTGGCGTGTTGTACTATAATATCAGCCTCCCTGTTATATTTGTGGCCTCATTTGGATAACCTTCATGAATATGAGTGTCCTGTTTTCCCATTTTTGTTTTTTATTTGCATATTATCCAATTATTTTATACTACTTCTATTTCCTATCAACATTTGCATTGCATCTGAAGCCTTTTTTTCTGATATGAATTAACAGTCCTTTCACTGACATTTACCAACCACTTATCAGACACTGCAGCTTCCTTCTGAGACCACTTTGAGAAACTGTAACTTTTGTTCTTCTGTGTCTCTGGAAACACTCCAAACTGTTCAGTTAACTCACTGCTTGGTAAGTAAAACTTGTCTCCTCTAAGTTCGGCTGTTTTCATTAAGCCTCACAATGATTTTACATTCTGTCTTTCACAAGATAAATTATTGGAACCTTTTCATTTTTCTGACATGGCAACTATTTTTTTCGTTGAATTTCCTTTTGTGCAACATGAACTGATCTACTTCAGTAATCCACTCATTGTTTTCCCTTTTTTTCAATTTACTGTCTTGTACAAACTCAACCTTTAGTCCCTGCTTGGGCTTGAAGCTGAAGCTTTGGATTTATCAACCAGTCTGTGATCCGAGTCCTTCCTTCAGTCGCAGGCTTCGGATCATGACCAAAATGATGAAACTGCAGATATAAGGCATTGAAATGAGTTTTCTTTGCAGGGATAGGTTTTCAGTGTGCAGATACTCTGATACCCTCTCTAAGCTCCCAACATCTTCCTGCAACAGGCGTTATTTCTTGTTGAATGGAGGCTTCTAAAGCTGCTGAGGGCTTCTGTCTCCGAGAAGCTTCCCTGTTGAAGGATACTGGGTATGTGTAACTGCAAGGAGGCTCAAAACACCCAGGAAAGATCATTTATTCCAACTATGGTGTAAAAAACAAAAAAAAAAACACCTGTTTCAACCTGAAAAAGAAAAAAAAAAACGTTAAACCTTGTGGACTGGATGAAGTTAGTTTGCTTCTTTCTCACCTGATTTCTGATCAGTGAATAGAATAATAAATTAATTATAGATTATTGGTATGATTTTAATATCTAAAAATGCCTTTTCCTCACAACTTCAACCAAATAAAGTAAAAAATTGGCGGCTTGTTTGATTGCAAGGCCATCAGCTTGAGGGTCAACCTGACCACACATTCCTTGTATTTGGGCATATTCTCCCATGGTTCTGCTTCCAAGACTATCCTCGCTGTATCTGTAAAACGCAGACACACAAACCAATGAAATGTCTTTTGAAATAAACATAAAATAATAAATAAAAGAGAATAAAGGGGAATTCCATTTTAAAACTGGAGCATACCAGTCGTAAAAGAGAAAGAAGAGAACTGAAAAGCAAGATTCTCCAGGAGAATATAAATGCTTTTTTACTTACACTAAGAGTAAAAACAAAACGCGATGCTCAATTGCATGCATCGATATATTTATTCATTTTTGTAAGACCCTAACAAATGAGATTAAAAAATGTTTATAAATTCACATACTTATAGATCAGATTATCTACAATACAGAGTTGCATCTTATGTGTGTTTAACAGATCAAGGACAAACTTATCCAAGAACCCAAGAACAAGAATTCTTGTTATCTCTGGTAGTTTCATTATGGTCTGCCTACCTATTGTAATTATATTAAAAAAGAAAATATTCCAGTGGCTGTGAGAGCAACTCGGTGTTAAGTGTCAAAATGATGCCCATTAATTAGTAGGAGACAGAAGCAAAGGAACAATATTGCCTTAACCCAATTTGGAAATGAGAACATTTGATAAATAAATGGGAATATTGATTGAAACACCTCTCAAAAAAAGTTGTTTCTGGAGGTAAACTATGTCCTTCCACCTCAAAGGATTTGTAAAAGGACACGCATGGTGATGCTCTTACATGAAAAATACAATCATATTTCCCTCCTGCTGTCTCTAGAGAGCGGAGTTCAAAGCACTGCTTCTCAACCTTTTTACCTCCAGGTCCCCTTCATGCAACCAAGCTGTGGACCCCCTTCACCCCCCCCCCCCATGTTGCTTTTATCCACTCGCTTCTTGCCACAAATGATGCATTGCAGCTGAATTCCAGGCTTTCTGATAAAATAACTGTCATTGTGTGTTCTTATTCATTTATTTCTATTTCTAATAGGGCTAAGTCATCTGAACTGTGATGTTTCATTAGCCGTTAGCCCATGACATGAACCAAAGTGACCTACTGTACGCCACTACTGTTGCAGCTCAAGCTCACTGATCACACTACACTGCAAAAACTCAGCCTTAAAAACAAGAAATAAAAATACAAAAATTAGGTAAATGTTGCTTAAAATAAGATGAAACTAAGAATTATCTTACCTTTAAAAAAAATAAGCATATGTGTACTCAATTTAAGATTTTTAATCTTTTTGCAGTGTAAACCTCATGGTACACAAACCAAATCTGACTGAGTGCTTAATGTATGGCCTACCAAGCAGCTTTTTTTAATCTTTCACGCAGGATATATTTTTCAATTTATTGTCATTAGGAGACCCCCCTTCTCCCTCATGAATTTCTCTGGGAGAACAATGCCAGGGGATCAGGGGCACAAACTTGGGAACCACTGGTTTAGAAGAAACCCTTCATTGAAAGCCTTTGTGGGACAGAACTGAACATGCCTTTTTTTTTTCTCTTTTTTTTTTGTCTTTTTTTCCTGCTTTTTAAAGATAAAACTGTCATGATGCACTAACCTTTGCCTCTGTGAGTGGATTTCCTCTGACATGTTTCCTTTTTTCATATTTGCTAAAAAAATTTTATTGTCTGATTAAAGACTCTTCAATCTGTTTCCACATCTTTACCTTTTGTCCATCTTTCTGTCAGTGGAAGAGAAGCAAGAAAGGCAGCTGGTATTTTACAGCAGAAATCTGCTAATATGCCGCTTTACAATCAAATATGCAGCTTTACAACATATCATCAAAACAATGTCAGACTAAGAAGAGCTTTCCCTGTGAATACAACAACATGCATGGCCAGAGTTCAACCGCACCGCAGTTCACAAGGACAGAAATGTTTGTAAAAGAGGAAGAAACATCAAACGCAGTTTCTGTGTGTGTTTGCATATTGTGATTTCCCCAAGACGTAGGAGATCTTTTTACCACACCTGAGGATGTCTTGTGAGAGGAATGTTCCTACATAGCGTGCATTTCATCCAATCAGCTCCATCGCTTTCACTTATCTTCAAATTATAAACTGAGCACAGAGAGGGAACCAACTAAATAGGGAATTGATAACACAAATGCTCTGCATTGTGTTTACTGTCCAAAAGAAGGCGATAAAATAACAGCTGATATGTCTAACAAAATGCTCGCTTGTGATTGGCCTTGGAGCTCAGCTTCCTATCTGGGTGTTGTATTGTGTGAGGTAGCTGTTATTGTTTGCTGTTTGAACATTATGCTGTAACACTGACTTCTAAGCCACCATCTTGGTTGGATCCTCAATCAATCTAGAATTTCTAATCTATATGGGTGCTTACTAATTAATGGTAAAAAGAAAAACAAGCTCTTACACTGTGCTGTCTTTGAGCTCAGACATATTTAACAGCCCACTCACACAGAGGACCCTGTAGGTGTTTCAAAATGTGGAGTCAGCTGAATCTAAACATGAGGCTGGAAACACTCATACACCTCTTTTGTGCTGGATTTCACATTTTTAATCTCATACATGAGAGAAAACAAAAATGGAAAAGAAATTAAAATTACGTGAGTTCGAAACTGACACATCGGATCTTTTAAATATTAGTGAATCAAATCTGTCTGCCTACCTGTCTATAAAGGTCACAATTATTTTGATTCTGTTGGACCCTACAGGTCTGTGACTCATGACAACATGTTGTGTTCTGACTTATTTCTAAACTAGGTGGATCATTCTTGGATTTATCTCTGCAACCAGCCCTGAAACGCTTTATATTTATTTAAATATTACTCATTTTAGGGTTTGAGCAGATTTTATTGTATTTTTTTTAGCATGAAAACTATTGATTGGCTAAAAATGAGCACACTTTAGGTCATTTCAGCAGTTTTAGTGGTCATTCACATCTCCTTTGATCAACGTTTCCATCTGAAGAATAGATTATATTCGAGTTGCTATAGTTACATTTATCCCAACATGTGCATTATTCTTTGCGCTCAGCCTGAGCAGCAGTGTCATATTTTTATTTATTTATTTTTCTGCATGACCGATGGCCTCACAGTTCCCAGCAAATACCTGTTTGCTTTTTTAAGTGCTCTTATGTCTACATAATTTGCTAACGTAGCTCTTTTTGGTATTTTTATGCTCTTCTTCATCCCCTATATCCCTCTGCAGATCATGCAAGACTTTAGTCATTTCTTTGTGTACACTGCTCTTTGGCTACATTGCTGTTGTTCTCTGTTCAAAGAAAATGCACAAAAGTGAAGCAACAATTCTTCTTTTTCTTTTTATTTATTCATTTATTTATTTTGCATCGCTCAGGGTCATCTTTTGGGCTCAACGAGTTATACCTTCATTTTACAGACATTAGGAACAGCATAATGAACATCATTTCTTCTCAGAACAACATAACACAGCAAACTTCACAAGTCACTTTTGCATCCAATCATGTGGAGCTTTTGCAAATATGGATTTATGGATTCAGCTCACATAAAACACATGGAGCTCAGTGTAGCAATTCACATGGAGGAATTGTAGATTCTTGCGCATCAACACATGCTTAGCCATGTCATGTGTTCAGATGACCGATGGCTGTTAAAGTATTTGCTCATAACTTCACTCATTTGTTCCATGACATTACAACAACCTGCAGTCTTTCTTTCCACTTTGCAGTATTCTTTTAAATGTGAGGACTTTTTCCTAGGAACTATATTTTCTGAATGGCGATGAGCATGGTGTTCAAGGTTATCTGTGGGCTGAGTTTAAGTATTTAACGCGCGTGCTTCATCCAACTCGGTGTGTTGTTTTCTGCGAACAGATACTTTCTTGAAATATTTATTCAGGCAGCACTATATGTTTCACATTCATAACAATTTGTCTTTCTTATCAACGAAGTTCATCTTTAATGAAGGCGTGAACGGTGTCGCAATCTTGCGATGTGACATGTTTATTCTTGGAGGCATGCATGTTCGCGGATGCATTACATTTCTTTCATCTTCCAGCAGATAGGGAAATTGGAAAGGCTGCAGTGACAAAGTGATTTAAGGGAAAATGTTGCTCTGCATTGATTTTGATTTTTTTTCTTTTTTCTTTAACTTGATCCTTTTTCAGCACCGTTGTCCTCCTTGTGAGCAAAAAAAAAAAAAAAAAAAAGGGATGACAAAAGCTTCTTCAGCTTCACGGCACTCGTGTTTTATGAATTATTATTTCTAATGCGGCTGCTGATGCTGCTCGCTACTAAGATAAGTCCCGCTGATCTCTGGGGGGGACTTGTGGCTGTTGAAATTAGATATGCCCATGTGTGTTGTTGAAGTTAACACTTTCAACATTGACATGTTTACTGTTAAAGTTGTTTGAATTGAATTAACCTGGGGAAAGCTTAAAAGGTTATAGCCGGCTGATATTAAAGCCTTCAACATATTTCAAGGTTTCGGGGGAGATTGGAGTATTGCATGTCCCCTTATGCAGGAAAGTGACCTGAGGTGAGGAGGTTTGGCTGAGGCAATAATGCACGAAATCTAATATGGTGGCATGGACTGTTCCACTGGGATAAGCTATTTCAAACAGCAAAGGTAGGCATCTCACTCCATGGTCCTCTTCCTCTTCTCTTCCATACTTTCCAGTCTCCCTGTTTTTCTTACATCAGGCTAACACTCAAGCGTATGCTTGCACACACACTGTTATACATACATAAAGTCATAAGCCGAGTTCTGTCTATGACCCTAACCTTATTGCAGAGTTTATTGGGCTGCTTTGCTGGAGAGGTAAACTTATTTAGCCTGGAGGAATACAGAGTCAGCTGTTTGTTTGGCTGCACACTTCTAACACTCCTAAATCCCCCCGTCTTCCCCCGCCTTGTCCACCCACACAGTTGGCCACCAGTTTGTTTTGCCAATATATCAGCCAGCGTCCACTTCCAAGTATACACACACACAAGCCCACATCTACAGATGGTTTGCGCAGATGATGTGGTTCAATAGCTTTAGGCGCGAAGAATAACATTGTAAACTTTCTGCTGAATTGCAGGTGTTATGTCCCAGTCGTGGTTTGGAATTGGTTGCAGTTTAACACAGGAAGGGTGAAGGCCAAATACTAACCGCACCTGACTGAAACGGAAAAGTTAAAGTCAGTTATAGCTTTCATTTACAGCAAAATAGCACAACTGTTTGATTATAATAATTTCCCTACATGCCTGTCATTAGTCTTCAGCTTTTCAATCTTCTCCTTCCTTCCATTTATGTCTACATCAACCTCAGCAATGTCTGACTGGTAGATTATTCATATCTGCTTCTGAGACGAGACTTTCTTGCTGCGTAGATGGAAAATAACAGACTTATTTCTTTTTCTTTTTTTTTTCTTTTTTTAATCTTTTTTTCATGCCAACTCTTTCTACTAACTTCTTCATTATTCACAGCTGACTTCACAGTGAACTCCCGGTTCCTGAGGGGACACAAACCCTCTACCTAAGCATGCCCCCACGTGCACCCAGCCTCAGTGAAGATTTGCTAGATACACCTATCACATTCAGTGTGGACAGAGAATAGTGATGTTGATTGCAGTGATTGTAGATACCTTCTCTGCATTGTACTTTGAAATAAAAATGGAAAATGGAAGTGGCCAGAACTCATTTCACAAGTGTTATACATCAGTTACATCAGTGATGGGCTGTTAATAATGCACATTTTGTTTGCATGTCTATATTATTTCAGCAGAAGTTTTGTCAATCAAAATTAGTTTTAAACTATGACAGTAAACTTTGTATTTGAAAATTATTTATATTAGAGGCAAAGAAATAAGTGTGTTTATATTGTTATCACCCTGTAAAAGGATCAGGATGTGTTTTGCTTATGACTTTAAAAAGCAAAGATTGTTGCTTTCATTCTTGCTTCTAACCCTTTTTTTAGGTATTTTAGCAATCTAAATGTACCATCACTGATAATGGATCTCTAGTGCATCATTGCTGTTCTTGCAAGAATAAACATAGTCACAAAACCTGAATTATTTTGCAATAAGCTGACCATGTTATCCAGATTTTAGATATTGTTGGAACAGCTGGTTGACATTATTAAGTACCTATTGAGGGCAAACACTGGCCTCATACATCTCCTTTGGCTTCCTCACAGCTCTGATTAAATGAGGGTGATGGATCTTGCCATCATTAGGAATGCTGAGAGTTGGAGCATTGTAGCTGTCACAAATCAGCTTTATGCTGGAAGAGCGTGGAGTGGCAGTGGCAGCTTTACAGCTCCTGTGATTTTAATGGTGTGGACCATTTAACACTGAACGGCCTACAGCCTTTTTTGCATCAGATAAATGGTAACCAGTGGTCATAATACAGTTTGATTCTGCACACTTTGCATATTTTCATTGGCTTCATGTACTTTATGTCACATATTAGTTGTTACAGAAAAGTGTTGGAGTAACAATTCAGAATTTTTCTCTGCTTTTACTATAATAATGCTGACCTGCGGTGTCCAAATGGAAAGAAGTGGCATTCGGAAATAATTCAACAGTGTTTTTAATGAATTTTGAGATTTTTTCAACAGCTGTGATGGGTATTATCAGAAGATGCTTAACCAACATTTTCTTTTTGAAGCAGAAGAAAGACGTCTGTGAGGTAACACCAACAGGAAATCACATTTTCTCTTCTTTGAGGCCAAATTATCTTTTCATTTAACAACAAAATGACTGAATGTAACTATTGTTATGAGCAACTGACAAGATTTGTCGGATTTGATTTGGGAAAAAGTGAAGAAAAATATTAGTTTTTATATTAGTCTATGTAAAAATACCAAAGCTCCTAAATCACCTGCATTTTTTTTATTTTTGTCATTACTTAACTGTTTCAAAAATGTGTTATAAATACAAATACATTTGAGCAAGTCAGAGGATAGATCCATACTTTATCTTTCTATTTGTACACCTTACATGAGACAAATATATAGGTTGACATCCAAATATAAGTAAATGTAATTTTTGTAAATGAATAATTTACATGATATGATGTAATATGAATGGACATTACATGCATGCATTTACTTATGTAACAATGAATGTAAAGAGATCATTTTGAATATGTAAATACCTTGTATTCCAGGATTGAACTGAAATGTTGATGTACTGTGTAACTTTTTACACGTTTTTGTTTTTGATATAATTATGCCGGAACCCCGGAAGAATAGCTGTAGCTTGCAATCCTGTTATTTTATGGATTTTCTTCTCAATTCCTGACCCAATCTTCTATAAAGAAACAAGAAATGTATTTCTGCTATTAAAAATCTGCCGGACCAATATTCTAAAATGGGTAAACTTTCATCTTAGATTTTTTGTTAACTCCACACATTGTTAACAACCCTGAGATCAATAATATCTTCAAACTGATAGAAGGCCAAAACTACAGATCAGGTCCAAAAAAGGTAAATAATACATTTATTGAAAGCTTGTACAGAATTTTTATGTTAAGTCAAGCAAGAATACAATAAAATAAACATGGTATTTATTCATATTGTGATGCTCATTAACAAAATTCTATCACATTAACAGCAAACAAACTCTCCGTGTGAATAAATAAGAGATTAATCATTTCAGTATTTTGCTTGTGAATGCATACTCATGAGTAGTTTCTGACTATATCCTAGTCACCAGGAAGCACATAAGTAAACCTTTATTTATATGGCATCTTTTCAATATTACACAAAGGCTTCACAATAACACAACATACAAACAATTTGACCAAACCAAGTTTTTAAAAAAAAAAAAAAAAAAAAAAAAAATGTCACTGACTCCTCAGATCTCATGTCTACAGGAAATTATTTCCAAATACTATGAGCAACTGCTGCAAAAGCTGTGCCACCTTTGGTTTTTAACTGGGTATGTTGCATCGCTAGCAGACTCTGATCACAGGACCTCGGGGATCTGCTTGGCACACGAGGCTTCAAATATTCATTGATATAATGGGGGGGGGCTTGACCATGCAGAGTTCTGTTAAAATTAAACGGATGCACATTTAAAACGGGGAAAAAGAATATATTGCAGCTGTCCATCAGGGAGACCTCCAGCAAGTATAAACTGCTCACGTAAGAAGCCTGGAGGAGAGAAGTGATTAGGCTGCAGACTTCTCCACTCAAACAGTCACGCATGTCCAGCATTGTTTATTTGAAGTCAGCGAACTGGCCGGCACCAGTACAGGTATTGATGAGCCCAGTGATGCATAATTGTGTATTGTGAAGGCAGTAATGGACACAGCACTGTGAACCAAGGCAAATTTCCCTATGGAGACATTGCATGTATATTGCATTGGACTTTGACTTATAGTTTCATATCCGTAGGTACATTTACATTGTGATCATTTTCATATACATTTATCTGCATATTAATGCAATGAAAGGCTACATATTGATTATACTGATACTGAGTTTGATCTGAGAGTATTGTTAGACGGATAGCACCCATCCTCTGTTTTGATGGTTAGTTTAGCCTGTAGTCTGATTCCAGCTCCAGTTTTGAGGAGAAAGTTTGTTGTGACGACTGTTTTGATGCATGTACTGTGCACATGCTCAGCACCAGCAGTGATTGGCTGAGAGGACCTGGGCCAAGACTTTGTGTAGATAAAAAAAAAAACCTTTGGAGGAAGAAGATATAGGGAACAACTTTTCTGTTCCTTTTTGTACTCTATTCAAATTGTTTGTTTGTCCTGCTGCAGCATAATAAATGACATAAAAGGCAACTGTAGCTTTATGGATTTATGTCTAACCAATGGTTTATGAACAATTTCCATGACACTATCATATTGTATTGTATTATATTGTGTCATATTGTTGTCAGCACTGTAGCTTTCCGCTGTATCTTTAAAAAATATCAACAAAATATCCCATCAAATGACCAGAGGCTGAATTTATTTTGTTATAAAAAGCCATCAATACTCATGAGGGTACCCTCAAATTGTAGTCATTAGTAGTGGAAATGGAGGTGGTAGAGAATCTATGCCAGACTCGTCTCACCTGCAGCGGAGGTCACCTCTCAATGGGAAAATAGTACTAGAGCTGCTGTAAATTCAGGCTGATTGTTCACAAGCAAGCCATTTGGGGGATGCATTTTAAAGCAGAAGAAAAACAAAAATAAAAGTAGGCCAATAGGAGACACAGTGGGATGTCAGGCTTTTGCTTTTAGAAATGAGTTATTTCCCGACTATAAGCAGCGATTGAATACAGAGCAGCAGTCCCATGCCTGCAAGCATGCAACTTCAACAAACCTAGTGTTTATTTCTATGTGCATGCTTGTGTGCATGGGTGTGTGTTTCTTTAATATGTGTGAATCAAAAAACAATGTCACCATATGAAGCCTCTCTGGCAGAATTTGCCTGGTGTGAGAATCCATCCAACCAATGAGGGAAACAGCCTGCAGAACGAGGCTTTGTAAGAGATGACAAGATTTGCGGCATTGTTTGTGTGTCTATCCGTGTATGCTTGTTTGGTTTTGTCATTGTGTCTGTGTGTTTTTGTTTAATCCTTTTGTGTGCTTTGACATCAGCTTTGCACACAGTCATTTAAGAGACTGATTGCGATGTGCAGTGTGTCATAGGTGAGTCACTCTGATCACAGCAGCTATTCATATATTTTCAATTATTTTCTCTCAAAAAGATTTAAGGAAAAATATGAAAAACATTACACCATCACTTTTCTCCAAAGAGAGAACCGTGTTAAGGGACTAAATATCACCTTTCAGTGTTACCTGTGTAGTCTTGTGACGTATATGAGATGCAATGTCTTCAGTAAATTGTGTATATGATAAATGGTAATTGGTTCATTCAGGCATGCAGTCATAATCTTTTCTTTCATGAATATGTACTTGTGGATGCATCATTAAGGGTAAAATTTATGGTCTGACCAGAGGCCAGACCATAGATAAGGTCAAATAAGATCAATTTTAAACATCATACCTTTTCCCCTCCTGTAATGAACAGCTTGATGTTCCATTTAGTGATGGACTATCTTACTTTACGGTCATTGTTATGTCTATTTAGTTCATGTGCAAGCTATAATTTAATATGCAAATGATTAATCAGGAGAAAAGCAAAGCTGTTAATGACTGAAGATAGAAGCTGTCCACGTGTGTGTGTGTGTGTGTGTGTGTGTGTGTGTGTGTGTGTGTAATTTCACTGTCATGTAATTTTTTTGTCCTTTTTGTCATGTTTGCAATGATCTTTTCCTGTGTTCAGTAGGGGGCAAATTTTTGAGTTTGTTAGTCTCTGATGGGGAAAGAGGTTCCAGCTTGTTTAATATCTAGAAACTTGCTTAAAACACGTGTCAAGTTTGCTAAATGCATGTTTTGCATCTTCAAAGAAAGTTATCCCAGTTGACATCAAAATTTAATGGGCTCCTCCTTCACCAGGCTTTGCCTCTCCAAGTCTCAAAGATCTTTTTTTTTTTTTCATTATAAATTATGAGGGGATGACCAATAGGAGTTTCTAGCTAAGCAAGCCTGAGGCTGTATGCTACATGTTAGCAGTATGCTAATGTGATGTGACAATGATTTTTGCTGGTGTAGTGATGATTGCTTGTCAACTTACTTGTATTTTTCTAGTTGCAGTAATACTTGAGGTATCCCTTACTGTATGTTATGTTAAAATTAGTTTTCTTGAGGAGAACTTAAAGAAAAGAAAGCAGATGAGAAAAAGCATTACAGCTAGCATACCTGACATAGATCTCATGACAGTCTTATTGGGATTGTTAATGTGTGCATTTACAGCCTTAACCCATTAACTAATTTAATATAATGGCAAATGATATTAAAAGCTGACTAAGCCACATTTAATTTGAGCAAATGTTTATTTTCTTCCTTATCTTGTCTTTCTGTATAGATGTCTTACAAAAAACAAACCTTCCAAATGGTTTGTTTGATTTCTTAGATTCATTGCACTGTTCTTGAACTCGCCACAGCCTGGCAGGGATTCCCTGAACATTGCTGTTTTGTAGGAAAAATGAAGAATGTTTCAGTCAAAAATGTAGATTTGCCCCAAAGTCACACAAGGTAAAGGTGCATTCATTTAAAATCATTGTTGAATTTCTCTCCACCAGGTGAGCTGAATTTAACACTCTGGGGACGCCGGCATCGTTGGCGATGCCAGGGACCATGTTGTGTTTAATCGAGCTTAGCTGTCAATCCATAAAAGATAGAAACTTACTTTTTCTTCCCTCTTAATCGGGAGACTCCAGGCTTTCAGACGGTAGTTCCGCATTACTGTAGCCCATTCATAAGTGATACAGTGTTGTGTCAAAATAGCGTGTTCCAATCAGAGCCTTTGTCTTTGGCGCATGACACATGTTTGTCCAATCAGAGCCGATGATGCCTCAGGACACGCCTCCAACTAGTGTCAATCACTACGCATCTGTGTCATTAGCAGTCGGATAGCTGCCTTCTGTTTTTACAGAATAAATTATTAAAACAGCTTTTACACAAGCATACCATGCATAATTGCTCAAACAAACATTTGGATTACTCAAGTAGTTTATTTCAACATTAACGACAAAACAACGTTGTAACAAATGTATAACTTGTAACAGATACAGTGAGTGCAGCTGACAGTGATTTCGGAAAGCTGTGGTGCTTAAGTCCCCATCAGTACCTTTAGTCATTCTTCGAAATTATAATACTCTTGATTTCAAGAAAAGGAGCCTTATTTACATAGCAGTTTATGACATTTCAATTAAAAAAAAAGAAAAAATTAAAAAAAATAAATAAATAAATAACAAGGTATAGGACATTATGGGGCATTGAAAGGTGGTGTTTATTAGCATTTAAACAAAAAAAGAGTCAGGTTTATTTCTCTAAAATACCCTTGGTCCCCAGAGGGTTAATCCCTGTCACACTCATGCTGTTACTTGTTGCCACACAAACTGTGGATGTTCATAAGTTGACATTTCTATACTAACAAACAATTGTTAGGAGTGCAGTTTTACACTGTTGTTTTGGAGTGTAAGAGAATAAAAACAAAAAAAGAAAGAAAAGAGAGCTCATCAGGGAGAAAAAGAATCTAGCATATCAATCCAATCCACGTACTAAGCAGAAGGTGAGAAACGGCAAAGGGAACACACACAGAAAATAAAGCACCATCTCATATCCACTGGTCTCACCACAGTTTTGAACATGAACCTACAGGGAAACCTGAGCTCAACACCAGATAGTCAGGAATACAGCTTCATTCCCCGACCAATCCTTCTGAAAAGCAGGAAGTGGAAGGACTATAAGCCAACAGATCTAGTCTGTTGCCAACAGGGAAGGTCTCTGCCTGCCGCATAAGCCTGAAATGTCATTGCAAAGACAGCCAGAAGGCCTATTGACACAAAGCTTAGGATGTCTGTGATGGGCTAGCAACTTGTGTATCTCACCTTGCACTTATTGCTACTGCAAGCAGGAATAAATATTAGGTCAATAAGTGGATGTTTTAGCATGCATTTGAGCATAAACAGATGTAAATTACACACCACCAAGTAAAGCTGCCATCATGTTGCTGTCATTGCCGTAGTCCACATAAGTTTTCTGGTGATCATCCAAGCCCTGCTAGCATCTGTGCACTCCAGGCAACTGGTGCTGAGGAAAAAATTGAATCCCTGCCAAAAAGGGGTTACATTTCATGACCAAAGAGGAAAGCAGGAGGAGAGAAATAATATCTGAGTAGATCAGCCTGGAGATATGCAAATAAGATTGGTTAAGCCTTTAAATCCCCCAGGCGCGTTTATCCATTTTGCATTGTTTACTCTCTCTGGACAATAATGACACCAAAAGGGTTTCTGATGTCAGTTTAACACTACTCCCCATCAAGGGACGGCCTGAGACAATAAAAACCCCTTCTTTCTCCTATGGCATGAAACTGTTTTGAAAGCCAACCCTTTCAAATAGAGAAGTTAGTGTTTACCATCAGTTTTCGAATAAACATATGCTGTTTACCTGACTACTGCTGAGTCAATGATGTCAGACTAAATGCAGATTAAACAACTGCACTCGTGGCAAATGATATAAGTAAAATTGTGTTTTTCTTTTTGTTTTTTTGTTTTTTTCTGTACTGTGTAAACAAGGTAATTGAGTCTGAGTCCATATCTGATCCATTCGGGTTGCAAGTTGAAGAGGTGTTAATGCAAATCACACTTTTTTCCTGACCGACCCATTTTGGTTTCTTGACCTAAGCGGGAAATTGTGACTATAACCCAACAAAAGCAGTGAAACATAAACTAAATAATGACTTGAAAACATCCAAACTTAGATCTAATTGGACTCTTTTCAGTCACTTCATGAGGCCATTGTACTGGTTAATTCATAAAAATCCTCAAATTCCAGTTGCTTCATTTGTTGCATGTAATCGGTGCAACCAGTCGGCATCACCACTAAAGGGCACCAAGTGTGTGTTTGGACCATAGCAATATGGTGGCATCTGATGCTCTGAGAATGAAATCCAGTTCTACAGACAATAGAATGTGTATATAATCCCTTCAGCATGTTCTGAGTCTCCCTGGCACAGTTTGTAATCACCTGAATGTCCCCAGAAATGTCTTCACAGGGAGGCATTAAGTCAACATCTTGATGAGATTTCCAAGCTACCCCTGCTACCTCACTCAAGAAAGAACAATAAATGTGTTCCAACCTCTCCTAAATGGAGTTAATTATGTAGATTTAAAACAAAACTGCTTCAGTTAACTCATTGCTATACATATATTTATACACAATATTCAAGAGCTGCTGCTGCTGCTTCTGTTTGATAATCCACATTCATTCAACCGTTTAGCATCTCATTAAAGTTTAGATCATCTCTTTGGCAGTTTCTTTGCACATCCCAATGCAAACTCAGCAAAAGATGTGATCTTGCAAACATGCAGAGCCAATGGAATGGGACAGCTTTCTGTCTCTGCACAGCAGATTTCAAAAGAACTTAGAAGATTCTTTCACCAGTGATGGTGTTAGCTGAATGTGATGCTCTATTTTTTTCTGCTTTGTGGGCCTCTTACTCTGTTATCTGGAGGTATAACAGAGAACTTGGGGCTGTCATTTTGCATGGCATCAGCAGAAGCAGCGCTCAGATAGTGTCAGGGCTGGGAGATCACAGGTAGAAAGGGTCTTGTCCTCTGGGATGGGAGCTGGTAATAAGACAGCAATGGTGAGGCAGAAAAATACAGGCAGACAACCAGAACATATCTTCACTGTCACTTGCTCACTGTGTAAACTCTGACATAAAAAGAGAGATGTTTTATAACAAAACTATATTGCTTTTGTCTAAACCATAGAATTAATGTTGAGTTAAAGAACAGAGAAAAAGATCAAATCTGTGCAGCCATTTTGATTTATAGAAGTTGCACCAATGATACAATGAAAGGAAGAAAAGGTTCCTGTGAACGTGCATAATTTAGAAAGCAAGAATATAATTACAATCCACACAAATGCAGCCTGTAGGGAGTTTAAATGAAATGGAATATGAAGACAGGGAAATGAAACATGCGACATCAGATGATGAGGGATGCTGGGAAAGAAATAATGGAACATGAAAGAGAAATCAACATAAAAACAAAAAAAAGCTTGTTTTTGAATCTGTGTTCATGAGTGTGGAATAATCCATCAAACGCCATATGTACACAATGTTTCACATTCAGTCATACTCTGACATAGACAGTCTCCTAGAAGCAGCTTCTAGATCTATTTTTAGTGTTAAAAGAAATTAATGACAATGCAAGAGTCGAGTTGGAGGTTGTTAGATAGTTTACCTTTTTTTCAGAGCTTATTGTTTCAGTTAAGCGTACTTCCTGTTCAAGTTTCTGTTCGGTGATCATGATGACGATGATAATAATGCATTATACTTATATTGTACTTTTGAGCTCATGGCAACCACAGTGCTTTGCAACGAATACATTATTCACTTCTCATCTATACTTGGTTGTAATAAAGTTACATGTGTAGCCACAGCTGCATGGGCTCTGTGACCGTTCCTGTCATTAGTTTCACATTGTCTTTCCTTGTCCTTCCAGTTTTTTTTTTTTATCTTACTCTTCCTGGGTGTCTTTGGTTATTTTTAGCTTATCCATGCACCAGTTTGTCCTGCTGTTGCACCATCTTTAATTCCATTATATATCATTTCCTGCATCTGCTTTTTCCTGTGCCAACCCTGCATTTGGAACCTGCTTCCACATCACCATTTTGACAGTGAAAATCCACATCTGTGGCAATCAGGTTCTCCTGAAGTTGATGGGACTGAATGGTGTTGAAGCTACACATAAAAGTCAAAAGGGCGTTTATGTAGCACAGTCCCTCGTATTCAGGTAGGAGAGGGCACCATGGAGGAGATAGAGGGCGGCATCATTAACGCCATCTTTGCTTGATGGACAATCCGGAGAGGGCCCCTCTTACTTTGCACCTGGAGAAACATGAGCTGTAGGACTAAACACTCCATCATCACATGGGAGGTGAGAGCAACAGGCCTGTCATAGTCAAGCTCACTGGGGCTCTTTTTGCAAATGTTTTCCAGGCTGAAGGGATCTCCTCAAATGCAGGTGGAGAGATGAATTGAAAGTAAGGATGTTTGATCTGGGATTTATAGATATTTGATATGCCAATTTTGCCCAACTCCGATATTTTTGCAGTGAGTTATGCAAAAAAAAAAAGAAAAAGACATATCTGAAAAACTATACATGATATCTCTTGTATTTTGTAATTTTGAGTTTGAGGAGATGTAGCTGAAGAGTTTGATATAAAAGAAGTGTACATTGTGCAAAAGTTGTCATTTAAAAAAAGCTAATTCCAATACCGAAAAATTACAATATTGCTTTTTGGCCAATAATATTGGTAGGCCGATAATATTGCACATCTCTAATCAATAGTTGTATTTCACTCATAACAGCAAAATTTTATTAAGTTTTTGAATAAATAACTAATCCAAAAACAAGCTTACCTGCAACAATAGCAAGAGGAGTATCCAAACTGATGTAAACAGTAATGGACTGTGCACTAAAGTTGTATTCAGTCCTCAAAATTAATTTGAATGACCTGATGCAGCTCCACTTTGTGCACAGATTGTACAGAGTCTACAGACGCAAGAGGAGTTAGAACCTTAGTCTTTTACAGATGCCGTTCTCTCTGCAGGATAATTCTTTAGTTTAAATTCTTTCCTGTCGCTCATTGCATGCCTCTGAGAGGGGCCCCAACAGTATGCTTTGCATCTTTATCACAATGTTGTAAAGTCATCTGCTTGATTTATTATTGACCGCACTGATGATGGAGATGATGCTCCCAGCATGAAAGGGCAGGCAAGTGTGTGAGCAGAAAACCCAGGAATGATAACAGCATAAGAGCAATGAAACAGAAAAGCAGCCAGATACAATGAATTAAGAAAAAAACCTTTATAGGTGTGGCACTACAACTAAATCTAAAGCATAAATACAATCACTCAATTTCATATTAGGAGTATATAGTAGTGCATCTGTCATTATCTGTCAGTGTGACAACAGTACTGGATGGCTCAAAAGCCAAAGCTTTCACAGCTTTAATGAAATGTGATGGATGATAAAAAAGATCTGTCAGAATGCAGCTGGACATGATTAAATCAAAAGTAAATTTGTTCAGTTTCCTCAAAAATGTGGAAGCTCCACACACCTTGTTTTGTGCTAACTTGACCTGTGAGCACGTCTGGTTCAGGTGAAGTTATTATACTACCTATATCACAAGGCTAGAATCAACGCTCCGGCAAATATTGGCCCAGATTTTTAATTAAACACAGTTATTACCTTTTAGCATGTAAATTAGTTTTGCGTTGGTTTCATTTTATCAGGTCTCTTAACATGCTGCTCCGTTGTGCTTGACAGATCTGACCTTGTTTGTTTCACTGCAGAAACGGCAGAAAAAAAAATAAAATAAAACAAAAAAAAAGAGAGCAAAATGTCACAGCCAGTCTTTCAGCCAGCAATCTCTCTTTCTATCTGCCCCCATACACACACACACACACACATATTATACACACAGGGTTTTATATTTACACTGAAGCCATCCGAAGACTGTTCTCCTGAGGAAGGTGAATGTGTCTTAATCCAGCTGCAGTGGGGAAATCAATACTGTTTTGCTCACAAACTCTGAAAAAAGATTGTGAACACAGTTTAATCTGTCCACTTCTCACAGCTAAATTGTTCCTTGGTATTAATCCAAATATCAGGGTTGATGACCGATAAAATCCTTGGGGGAATAATACATAGCTAATAGTTTAAGTTTAGATCTATCTTAAGCATTTACAGATATCTAAATCCTCAGCATTGTTTTGGATTTAAAGTCATCATCAGTCATGAAAACCAGTTTACTTGTTGCAATCACCATGTTGCAGACCAATGTTTACTTCTGTCTGTAAAGATGCAGCTTTAAATCTTTGCAAAGAATCCTGATGGTGTCTTAGTAGAGTTCAGAGACTCATTTAAAAACATTTGAGGGATTCAGAAAGTCAAATAGTTAAGCAATCAAAGTCCTTTTAATGTATAAATCAAATGTTTAGCAAGCTGTTAGCCCGATTAATCTCCCAGTCTATATCCTTCATGTTGTTTATGCTCCTATCACCTTATAAGTTTGTTTACATGAACCCCAGCCCTATTCAGACATAGGAAATGTAACATTACTGGTTTCATCAATCTGTTATTATTCAGGAGTATTCAGGAACTGACTTATTTGAAGCTCTGTATGGCTTCATTCAGACAAACTCAAGACACTAATGGAAAGGAATGGTCATAATATTCCCTGTTTCTGGGAGACTGACAGTGCATTAAGTGATGCATAATGCAAGAAGTCAGAGTTTTCATACTACAACATGCCAATTAATTGCTATTTCATGTTGCCATGACAATTCATATACAGGCATAGCTCTGGCTGAGTAAAACATACCTGCAGTGAGGCAGAGAGCTAAAAATATCCCTTTTTTTTGCAATTGGTCACACAAAGGACTTTATATACTGGCTTTCAACATGAGGAGGTTTTATCATACTCATAGTAAAGAGCAGCTGCTGCCAACTCTGGAAGAACATTGTATTTCCTTCACCTTGGGTTCATGTGTTCACTTCAGCTCTGTACTGTCAGCGTTAAGCTGAGGCGAACCGAGAGGCAGCTGTTAGACCGCAAATAAAACCAGCAAGGAACTGCCAATGTAGCTTTTGGCTGTTCATTTGGTTTAAGTGCTGTAAATTATATTAATGTAGCAGAAGGTTTGGGTTTATTTATATCCTTTTATTTTGACAACATGAATTGTGTGTTTCGTTTAAGTTTGTCTTAATATGTGTTATTTACTGTTACATAGTCAGACCAGTGTGATTTTCTATGTTGAAAATGAAGTACAACAAATGAAATGAAAAATACTTTCTTAATCACAGAGGGAGAGATTTTTTTTATTTCACTTTCAAAGATGCTATTTAGATTCTGTCAGATCAAAGAAACAAGTGCTTGTCTGAACGGGGATTATTTAAATCGTTCTTTAAGCTAAGTCTACCTGTACGTGTTGAAATTATAAAGAAATAACAGAAATAAGGGGAGGTGTTTGTTACTGTTAACACTGTTATTTGTGTGTAATTGTGTTCTTTTTTTTTAACTTTTTTTTTTTGTTTGTTTCACTTGGTTATAACTCAGTTCTTTCTGAAATGTCTAAAATCACAAGTCCATACATATTATACGTCCTCACTGTGGATTGTGACTTAGATAAATAATCAAAACATGTACAAAAAAAACATTTATGCATGAATAATTTGCATCTGTTAAAATGTATCTCCTCAGTGGTCATTTTAAAAGTGGGCAAAAGAGACAGAAATTTCGAAATGTGCATGTTTTTTTTTTACAGTCTCACGTACTGTATGTGTTTGGGCGCGTTGTGACCTTTTCTTGCTGTTTCACATGTTCGCTCTCACAGGTACACACAGACCAAATGTATTTTTCACTCTCTTTATCTTACTTCAGCTTCCTTCTCTGAGGATGTGTGTTATGTCCATGATGGACAGCCATATAAATGAGGGTGCATGAGCCTGGGATGATCCTCAGATGCAGGGGATTCGTTCCCATGAAGAAATGTCATCAAATGTCATCAAAGTCACGACATGAAGGAACCTGCCATGAGTGTTTTCACAAATACATGACAGGACGGGTTCTCACTAGTTAATCCTGTTTTAGTGAGATAGCTCTGATGTGTGTTTGTGCTCTACAGAACGCATCAACATTGTACCAACAATCAGGTCTTATCTCATGCTGTTGAAGTTCATGAGTTTTTAACGCTTTTCACACACTCTTACTAAATTACTGTTGGAAATATTATTCACTTGTAGATTTCTGATTTGTAGTAGACGTTGCTCTCCAAGCAAACTAAACCAAAGAACTATGACCGATATTTTAGCTTGTTTGTGAGCACGACGCTGCCATGATGTATGAAACAATCAACGCTGCATGCTTACAAACATCATGTCGCCCTGCAAATCAACAGTTCTGCTTTTGTGTCATGATTCTTTCCTTGAACTTGTGTTTGCTAACCTGCTAGAAACTCTGCAGCCAAGAAACAGCAAAAAACATTGTAAATTTGGATATAACAGGTCTTTTTTTTCAATTCTTACAGTTCAAGATCTGAACTTTTATTGATAAATTTCATCACATTTGACTTGATATATTCTTCAGTTGCATCTAACTTACCAAACCAGCTCACAACCACAGCCATATGCACACAATGCTACCTTTGCAGAGATGAAAAGTATGAAGATCTTCTATACAAATCATGACACAGAACCATGCAAGTAAAGCAACACTGGACTTGTTATCTTTGTGGATTCGCAGAAAACATTGGGACCTCTCAATTATGTAATCCAGTTGTTTTTCTTTCTGCTTTATCCATAAGAACCATTACAGTGCCAAATGATGAATACCAGAAAGATCTTATACTGCCTGGATTTGTACAAGACCACTTGACTCAACAAGTAACTCGGTCATCTGTCTGTGTTGTGTTGCTATTCTCCATTTTGCTGCACACCACAGCACAATGACTCATAATCCATGAGGAAAAATAACACCCAGAAGTCCTTGGTGGCTATAAGGTTTTATTTCTCCTCTCATGCTTCTGCTTCTGTTCATGTCTTTTGGGGAGCTCAAGTCAATTGAACTGCTATGGCACAAAGGAAGATGAGCATAATTTTCTGCCTGTCTGTTATGATGCTACTCCATGAAATTAGATACAGTGTTAATTTTTAGCATTGCTCATTTTGGCATGGTCCAATTCCCCACAGTGTGACAGCAGAGTTGGGATCCTTGTATCTGGTGCTTGGCAGCCTGCTTCCATCCTTAATAATAGACACACAAAGGCATTGCCACATCTGAGAAAGTTAACAGTAATAATAATTTTAAAAAGCCCAACAAAAGACCAACTTGAAATAAGTGAGGGTGCAGTTCTGGATTTTCCAGTAAACACTGTTTCAATGCCGGAAGGAGTAACCAGTTCCTGACAACAGGTATGGAGCCTATTTAGATATTAAAGAAAAAAAGTGGGGGTAAAAAGCATATTTTGTTGTTGGAAGTAATCCAATAAAATGTAGATGTGTGTTTTATAGCAAAAATAAGTTAAAAAAAAAAAAAAAAGAATAATGAGTAGTGTCAGGTAACACATATGTTATTGTCTTTTCTACAGAATACAGGATAGTGTGGTTCAGTTGAACTAACATGCAAATTATCCTCTGTAATAGATGATGTGCAGCTGGCCTCAGGGAAGATTGCTAAACATGTCCAATTTAGCCGGAATGGAGGGAATAAAGTATGCTGTATATTGTCATCAGTAGCTTGTAATAAAGATTGAGTAATGTGGGACTGTATTAATGGTAATGATAATAAAAGATACTAGGGGGTGGTCTTAAATCCTGCTGTCTACTGAGATAAAGGTCCTTAGCCATCATTCCTTAAATTATTGCAAACTACTTAACTATGGTAGAAAATAATGTAAAACATAATGAAATACAGATATAAAACCTACATAGAAGGATGAAAAAGAAGCTTAATATGCCATTTGAAATTAGCTTGATTAGCCTCTCTTCATTCTCACAACTGTAATTTCCTAGTTTTAATGAAAATTAGCAATGTTTTCGGAAAAGTGAGGGAGCAGCAAGGCATGATGATTTTATTTGACAAGTTATTCATGTGGTTGGAGAAGGGGGGACTGCAGGAGAAACTGGAAATCCTGGTAATTCAAGAGTTAAGTAATCATGCAGTAATCGCTGGCTTTGGTAGTAATTAATGAACCATTAGCAGTGTTGGGCATGTTACTTTAAAAAGTAACTAATTCCAGACACTAGCTATTTCTTATAAAAAGTGTCTGAGTTAGTAATGGGATTACAGCATTATAAAAGTAACTAATTATTCAGAAAAGTAATTCAATTATTAGATTTTTAAATAAATGTTTAAATATGTTCCCTTTAACAGAATTTCAAATTCATATGTATGATATTTTCCTTATAATAAAACTATATGAGATCTGAATAATCAATTGAATTTATTACTAGCAGAAAAATCCTCCTGATCAACACAAATCTCAGGCTGCTGGACGTTGAGGCTCCATCTCACCCTCAGGAGAGCTTCATGTTATTCTGACTGCTTATTGCCAACATAAAGAAACTCTTTGTTTCAGGTTATGGTCAGCACTTCTTGTCTTTCATCTCTGATGTTTGTCATTCCAGTCTGAAGCTCTTCTGTTTTTCTTTGGACTGCTTGCTGTGTATGTTAGGCCCATTTGTGCGTGCTAGGATGTGATTGTTCGAGCTTGCACAGGCTTATTTTACATCTGCCATGACACTCCTCTTCATCAGTCAGTCATCATCAGTACAGCTATGTGGCTGTTCCTCCCTCTCAGCCCTCGGTCAGATGAAGACAGCTCCGCTGTGCTGCATTGTAGTGCAACACTTTATGCATCCTCAGCGTTACTGGTTAACTAAATTGGGTAGGAGGCGTAACATGTTGTGGCTCTAACATATGATGCTGCTTTATGCTTAGTTTGCACCCGGTCACATCACAGCAAAGCATTTCTCCTTTGACTCAAACACTGTGATTATTCTCCAATTTCAACCATATAACTGCACTTCCTCTCCACTACAGCAACAACACAATATAGTTCTGACAAATGTGAAACGGATGTTCACCCAAATGAAAAAATAAATCTGGCCTTACAGTAGCAAAAATGCAGAGTAATTAGTTACATTGCCCGGTAATGCAAACGGTTAGGGTCAGGGTTTGTTTGTATCATTGTTTATTTTAACTCTTTTAACCCCATCTCTAATAAATAGTCCCTGGTTCTTTCTTCATTAGTTGCTCAGCAATTAAACAAATGTTGTCCCCCTTCTTGTAAAGTTTAACCCAATTGCCTTGTTTAAAACCAGTGCAGTATTAGATGCAGCTGCTGCTCTCAGTCGTAGAATCTCTCCATCTGTAATAGGTATGTTAGGTACATTCCTATATCTGATTAGTGCTCAGCTTCCATCTGTCTTTCTGCATTGCATGTCCTGTTAAAAAGAAAAGGAAATTCCACCTCAAGCAAACCAAAAAACTTTTTGGTATAACTGAAGAAGTTATGTCATATGTTGGTGTTTCCTTGAACTTTTTCTAAACCAGAACTGACAGTGTTTCCAGTAAGGGACTTCCTGTAGACATACATAGACATAGACATTTTACAGGAAGCAAAACTCTATAAACCTGGACACTTGTTTTTACTGTGCATGTGCAGACTGATTCAGGCACCACAGATGTGATCAGACACCTTTTCATATTCAGGGTCAGCTGGGGTAAAGCGTTCTAGGTATGAAATTGATCTATAGCACACTTTAAAAGTGAGAAATACAGTGAAAAAATGTCTTCACAAACAAATATCTAAGTTGTTATTCTGCTCTTTTTTTAATATGTTTTTTTTTTCTTCCCTGAATCAAGACTAATTCACACAGATGCGTCACACATTCAGCCTGAGCAGTTATAAATATTCAGGATATATATCCGTGCACACAGCGAGTCCAGCCGACCCTTGTGGGCTGGCCTAGGTGATGCAATCTGCATCACACATGGCTTGGCCGCTGTTAAAAGACTTTATTTGTGTACTCATGTTGTAAATGCATTTTCAGTGTTATCACCAAGAGGGATTTTATATGTGATTGTCGCCACGGTGAGGCGCTGTTTTACTGGTCAAGGACGCACTCTGCGTCATTACGCTCACATCTGTAAGCGCGCCCAGGGAAGTTACTTTTTCCCTCCTTTTTGTGTTGTATGATTTTTCCCTCCGAGAGAAAGGATGCACATTTTTGTTATCCCTTAAATAAGTAAGCCACAGAGGCTAAAGAAGATTTCTGTCTCCATAATTTTTCCTTCGAGTTCATCGCTGGTGATGCTGCAATGCTCAACAGCCATCTAATGGATGCAAAAAAAAAAAAAAAAAAAAAGGGAACTGCCTTTAAGGGGCGTGTTGGAGAACACGTACTGACATACCTGTTATACTTAGAGAACATGCTGAAGCAGAAAGTTTCTGGTTTGAGTCTTTCAAACACAAGAAAAACTCGGCCTTTTACGAAGATGCTGTAGAAGTAAAACGCTCTAACAAGGAAAAAATAGAGATAAAAACACCAGAAATGCAAGAATTTAAGTCATGGCATCATTTTGTTTTAAATAACAAGATCATTGTCTTGAGAAAAGTCTTGTCAAGTCTGCATGACTCTGCTTTCAAAAACAAAACATAAACTTTGAAAGCATTTTTTTTAAAATATAGAGACACTTAAAATGTTTGAAAGGGTGAAAAAGGCTTGTTTACATGTTGTATTAACACCTCAGGATGTTAGCAAGCAGGTTTTGTCAAGGCAGGGCTACGTTAGCATTCATTCTGAGAGTATAACACCTGGCAAACTCTTCTTATCTCTCTTTTCATCCGTTTGAGATTCTCCATTATGTTCACCAGCGAGATGCCAGCATGTGTATTAGATCTCTGTCAATACAAACAGCTGCCTACCTCCCTTGGAAAAAAAAAAAAAAAAACAGCCTATCATCAGATTGGTGGATAGCATGTTCCAAAATAGTAAAACTGCTTGCCATAAAACCAAACCTGACAGATGATGAAATGCTCTGCAGAGCATTTCAAAATGAAATGAATTAGTTTCAGAAAATGAACCGTGTCATCGATTTTACTTTGCAACAAAAAATAAACAAATGAGAAAAAGAAGAGTAAATTAAACAGCTACTTTTAAACTCAAAGAAGTTTGAGGTGAAGTGGGCTTCGAAGGTGGAGCAAGTGGAGGAGGTGAAGCTTGGGAACACCATGAACTGATGAGCCGACATGCAGACAGAAATCATTTTAACTTCACTCAGGCCTATGTTTCCAAGAGGAAACGTCGTCTTTTTGTCAATTTAAAAGCTAATGCGTGATTAAATACAACAAAGAAAAAAAATAGTGATGAGCAAAATTTAGAAAAGAAGTTTCCATTCTTTCAAGACTTTCATCTTTTAACAGATTGTTGTAAATCCACATGATTTTAGCTGATATCTTTGTGGAGTCGATACAGGAATACCACACAGGTCGTTCATCCTATCAGCACAGTAATGTCAGGGTTTGTTTATTGTTTGTGTGTTTGTTTTGTTTTAAGTCCTGTCATTACAAGCTGATTCAGTGCAAGAAGCAGCTTTTTGCTACAGTCTGTTCAGGAGATGGAACAGAAACCACAACATTATACATTAATATAATGTTACATTAATGTGCATTCGTGTTCAATGATGTAGATTTAAGTAGGGTTGGACATACCTAAAGATTCTGAGAATCCTCTCGGAGAGCTCCGGACTAATTCCTAGCAAGGAGTCTTGGCTAAGGAGTGATTTCAGAACATTTTCAAACAACTGAGCAAGGAATGAAGCAAAACTGGTATCTGAGCGAGGAGGTGTGCTTGACTCCGTTGCTAAGTATGAGTCATCATTTCAATAGCTCTTATGTGTTGATCCTAAAAGCCTGACTAAAAATACACTTTTGGTTATAATGGGAACAGAATGGAAATCAACAGAAGTCTAATCACCTGAGGAAATGATAGAATCTAATCTCTATGAAGATTGTCATTACAAATAGTATTTTACATTAAAAAAAAAATTAATAGTAAGCTATAATTTATAAACATCCTACAGAATGTGTGGAAACTTGCCCAATATTCACAGGCTGATAGTTGTTTTTATTTGTTTACATTTCCATACCGTGCTGGTCATTTTTCACACTTCCAACTTTTCAGCCACATTTTGCTTTTGACCTGTTGCTAATTCCTCAGTGTTGTGATGACTTTCATTTCTGGGGATTTTACGTTGTGGCGTTGGGTTTGGGAATAAAACGCGTTTCTAATGAGGTCAGCCACAAACATGATTCCTGCACAATCCAAACTAACTTTTATTTGTTTCACAATCATCCAGTGTTCATAGAGTATCTCTACTGTCTTGAGGAAGTCCAAGGCCTCCTAAAAGTCTACTTCCCTGCTCTTAACAGATCTCATAGGGGCCCTCTCAAGAGCTAATATTAATTAGGAATTCTTTCAATCTTTACCAGGATCTACCTTTGTTTTTTTTAGGGGAAATTCTCAGATAAGATCGTGATTCTAAGAATTTTCTTACCATTTGGCCACTTGGAGCAACCCCTGGTGCTGAGAATCTTTAAGATTACAGCTTCAGGTGTTTTACAGCTGCTTGCAGGATTTCTTGTTCATCTCCTCTTTCTTGGAATAATTTAAAAAATGCTCACAGCATTTATTTATCTTCATGTAAACCATGCTTCTGCTTCATAACATGTTCCATCATAAAACCATTTATACAGGCCTCTGGGTATGTGGAGCTGAGATGGATATTACAAAAACAGGATCGAAATGTTAGGATATTTAATAAAAATAAAAAAAATAAAAAAATAAAAGAGGCAAGATCTCAGAAAATATCTTTTTGCTAATGTTTGATAGAATAAACATATCTTTAAGATAGTTTGGTGAATAAAATCAAGTGAATGTTTATGGGTTTTTTATACAGAAATTGTTCCTTGCTGACAAATGGAGCCAAACGAATGACTGGTGACACAATCTACTGACATTGCTTGAAAAAACTCTTCAAAAACTGGACACAATCTTCTGCTGAGCTATTCCAGTTGTAACAAATGCTTCTCTCAGAATGCATCGCTGTTTGCTTCACTCTCAGGTTAATGGCCTTCCTTACGCTCTCGTCCCAATGTTTATTGGTTTACTCCCATTTATAAAACACTCCAAGGCCACCTGCCTCCGCAGCTTTTGCACTTCGTATCAGTAGTCAGATACAACACCATCATATCATGCTACGCATTCCCAAAAAACAAATCTTGCTTTGGTCAAGTGTCTTTTTCCATTTGCTGCATCAAGTGACTTCTGGAACTGGTTAGATAATAACTATGAAATTGCACGTTTGTATCTCTTCCTCTACTTTTTAAACACCTTCTAAGGGAGATTTTAATGACACTTGTATGTGTTTTCCAATATTCAAATGCCATTTTGCAATGTTTTGAATGATTTATTTATGTGCAAATGACATTTAAGTGGATTATTGTTTATTTACTGTCTGTTTTCCAAGTTCTTTGTGGCTTTTGCCAGACTATCATTGCAAATTAGAATTTGTTCTTAATGTTTTGCATGTTGAAATAAAGGTTAAATAAATGAACAGAATGTGACATCTAAGCTCCTATGTTGTCACTCCTTGCATGTATATATTTTAAATTGGATGCTGGAGTCTTCAGAGAAATTCTGGAGCCTAAATGTTAATGCTGGCATGATTGTTAGTTGAGAACAAAAGCATTCAGCACATTGTGTTGCAGTGGTCGTAAGAGTGAGGCAGAGAGCAAGACACCATGGGAAGCAGCATGAGCATAGATGCTAGTTCAGCCTTCCTGAACGAGCTTGCAGGTGTTGTTTCATTGACCAAACCAATCAAAACTCATGTACAGTAATTCCTGTAGGAGCCGCACATGGCCCATATAACACAGGCCTCCCATCTGTGAACTGAGCCACAGTACTTGTAAGACATCTCTGTTGATTTAAACATGCTGAGCGGAATTTAAAAATCAGCGGCGCAGCGTATGATGTTAGCCTAAATAATTGTTATTATTGTTATATAAATTGTTATTCATTTTTTCAGTTGCATGTAACATGATCCTGAATCAAATTAGATCAAATTAGACTGGCAGACATAGCCAATGAATGCTATGTCTGCAGTTTCACCTGCAAATACAGAGCAATCGCCATGTTTGCAGTTTTAGTTTAGAGGAATCTGTTAAATAATTAATATTGGCAGACTCTCAAGTTTAATATGACAGTTTTTACATCTAACATAGAAGAAGGATTTAGGAATTACAGCTCCTTATTATGTAAAATCTTCTCTTTCACTGATTCAACCGAAATTGGATAATTAACTCCAAAGCTGATTCGTGAACAGGTGTGTATGATTTCTGTTCTCCATCAGTTAAGCATGAAAAATGATCAGCAGTTAATTCCAGATTTACTATTTGCATTTGGAAGCCATTGCTGCAACTTTACAACATGTTCAAATTAAAGCAGACTCCACTGCAACACTGCAACTGCAGCTCAAGCATTTTGTTTTAGTAGCTAGCATGGAACTTTGCCAGAGTATAAATATTTTTGAGTATATTTGGACACTGAAATATAAAAGTTATTTTAAACCTGCTATGTGTGGAGAAGCTTGACAATGGCTGGTAAATAGTTAATGAACCAAGCCTTGTCCTTTGGGACTTTTTCAGCACACCTTACTGTGTAACGGCAACACAACATTATGTTGTCTGTGGGAGGAGTGGAAACAAGTTGTGGGCAGTCAAGCATAATCACTGTCCATATTTTGCTTTCAGATTTTTTAATGTGTGAGGATGTTCCCTGGTCAACAGCAAGCTTTGAAGATTTCTGACATCCTTAAAGATTATTAACCAAGAAAGCAACACCTGTCCTCAAGACACTGCAGTGAAATAGGACTTGCTCAGCAGAGTGAGCCAAAATGAAGATACAGACATGTGGGACACTGAGCAGCAAAAAGCTTGTTAAGGAGGGGAGAAAGGGTTTGCCTGTATTTAGTTGGACTGTCATCTGTATAAAATTGGGCATAAAATGTGAAACATTATATTTTGTTAAAGCTAACTCCTGAATCTTAATGGCAGGATGACCTTCAAAGCAATTTTACAAGACCCTTTCCATTGGTTAACATCGTTGCAGACCTGTTTTCCTTTTGCAAATTCAAACAAGCATTCATTTTGCAGAACTGAGAAACAATGCAAAACAAGTTCAGATGGGAGGAAGGTTAGCCTTACAAGAAGACCAAGGTTGAGCTCAATCTGACCTATGAAGTAGCTTAAAGAAATGTGTTTTCTTTTCATAAATATATTCCTGGAGCATATGTTCTCCAGCAGAGTCCCAAAGTTGAGAAACCGCACTAAGTTGAAGGCTGTCAACTGGTTATCACTGTGGCTGATTTATCGTAGAACTGAGAAGTGCGAGAACATTATCAAAGCAAAAGTGAAAAAGAAATGCAACTGGAGTAAAAGGCCTCAGTTCAGTTCAGTTCAGTTTAGTTCGAACAAGGGCAATTCAGCTTACAGTCTACCAGACACGTAACATAAAAACAATCCTAAACATAAAACTCAGGCGCTGTCAGTAGCAATCAATAACCACGCAAGGACAAACGCTATGAACACACAGGTAGAGAATAAATGAATAAAGTAATAAATACAATGTCCATTTACTGCCATCAGCGTGAAGTGTGATCACAGAATGAATAAAAGAATTCAGCATCCCGAGGGCATTATAAAGACTTAGCGAGGACATGGACAGGATTGCTGATAATCTATCTGGCTTTCTGGTTTTCAGCTGCTGTGCTTTTAAATTAGTCTCCAAGTCTCTAATAATACTAGAAAATTTTGCTAAATTGTTGCTACTTGCTTTTTTGAAGTGGAAATTCAGGGCGGTCTAAAAACTCGCTAAATATGATCTCAGAGTGTTGTAGGTGAGGGGCTAGTAGGATCCAAAGAGCGGACACTTTCTGAGTACAGAGAGAGGTTTATTGATTTTCCACAGATTCCTGTGAATTCTTCCAACGGAGCTTTCAGAGACTGGCAGACTGGCGGGCATCAGGAGGAAGGCAGGCAGGCAGGGGAGCAAGCGAACGAACAGGCAGGCAGGCTTTCTCTAGCAGGAGGAAGACAGGACAGGTTACAATCAGGGTCAAGCATAAGCAACGTGGGCTGAGGCCGAGAGCTGTTTTACCGCAGGGCAATCAACAATCTGGCGCTGGATAGCAGGCAGAGCTGGTCTTAAATAGGTGGTTTCGTTGATTGCTGAGATGTGGATCAGCTGTGCCTCCAGTTGTCAGCTGACCGCGCCCACCAGGAAACAGGAATCACCACAGTACCCCCCCCTCAACGGGAGCCACCCGGCAACCGGAACTTCTCGGGATGGGCCCGACGGAAATCCCTGACCAGGGAAGGATCAAGGATGAAAGAGCGGGGGACCCAGGCCCGCTCCTCAGGACCATAACCCTCCCAGTCCACCAGAAACTGGAAGCCCCGGCCGCGACGGCGCACATCCAGAAGACGCCGGACGGTGTACGCCGGGCGACCAGCCACAAGCCGGGCGGGAGGAGGGGGCCTGGAAGGAGGGACCAGAGGACTGGAAGACACAGGTTTTAACTGGGAGACGTGGAAGGAGGGATGAATCCGCATAGATCGGGGGAGCTGCAGGCGAACCACCGTGGGATTGATGACCCGCTGGATCTCAAAGGGTCCCAGGTAGCGGGGAGCCAACTTCTTGGCGTCAGTGCGCAAGGGAATGTTCTTTGAAGATAACCAGACCTTCTGACCAGGAGCATATTTGGGCTCAGCTGTGCGATGGCGATCGGCCTGGCGTCGACTCCGTTCCCCAGCCCGAAGCAGAGCAGTCCGAGTCGTCCTCCAGGCCCGACGACAACGGCGGATGTGGTACTGAACTGATGGAACAGCTACTTCAACCTCTTGGACAGGGAACAGGGGCGGCTGGTACCCAAGAGAGCCTTCAAAAGGAGATAAACCAGAAGCTGAGGATGTGAGGGAGTTGTGTGAGTACTCAACCCAGTCCAGATGGTCGCTCCACGATGACGGGTTGGATTCAGCCACACAACGAAGGACGGTCTCCAGGTCCTGGTTGGCTCTCTCGGCTTGACCGTTAGTCTGGGGGTGGAAACCGGAGGACAAACTGACCGTGGCACCGATGGATAGACAAAAAGCCTTCCACACCTGGGAAGTGAACTGGGGTCCCCGGTCAGATACTATGTCAGTGGGCAATCCATGGAGTCGGAAGACATGGTGCACTAACAGGTCGGCAGTTTCCTTGGCTGAGGGGAGCTTGGGAAGAGCGACGAAATGCACAGCCTTGGAAAAACGGTCCACTATAGTCAGGATGGTGTCTTTACCTTTTGAAACAGGTAGGCCGGTAACAAAATCCACTGCAATGTGCGACCAGGGTCTGCTAGGGACAGGCAGAGGACGTAGAAGACCAGCTGGGGGTCGATGCAAGGCCTTACTCCTAGCACAAGTGGTACAGGCAGCCATGAACTCCTGCGCATCCTTCTCCATGGTTGGCCACCAAAACCTGCGTCTGATAAGGGAGACAGTGCGTGAAGAACCAGAATGACAAGCCAAACGGGAGGAGTGACCCCACTGGAGAACCAGGGATCGGGCGGTGTCGGGAACAAACAGTCGATCCGGGGGACCAGTACCCGGGTCAGGCTGATGTTGCTGATCAGCTATGACTTGGTTCTCGACCTCCCATGAGACTGCAGCCACGATGCAGGAGGCTGGCAGGATGGTGTCTTCTACGGAGGTGGTGGTTTCAGGGGCAAACTGACGGGACAGGGAATCAGGTTTCTGGTTCTTGGAGCCTGGTCTGTATGACAGTGTGAAATGGAACCGGTTGAAAAATAGAGACCAACGGGCTTGGCGGGGATTCAATTGTTTAGCCGACTGCAAATACTCCAGGTTCCTGTGATCGGTCCAAATGAGGAATGGAACTCTGGATCCTTCCAGCCAGTGCCGCCATTGCTCTAGAGCCAGCTTGATGGCAAGGAGTTCTCGGTCCCCAACATGATCATTGTGTTCCGCAGGAGTAAGACGTCGGGAAAAGTAGGCACAGGGGTGTAATTTCTGGGTCTCAGGAGATCTCTGGGACAACACGGCTCCTACCCCGGTGTCCGAGGCATCCACCTCCACTACAAATTGGCGGTTCAGGTCCGGATGGAGAAGAACTGGAGCTGAGGTGAACAGTTCCTTAAGTTTGTCGAAAGCTTGGGCTGCTGCGTCTGACCAGAAAAAGGGAACTGATGGGGAAGTGAGACGTGTTAGGGGGAGAGCTGTACGGCTGAAGTTGCGGATAAAGCGTCGATAAAAGTTCGCAAAACCCAGAAAGCGCTGCAGTTGTTTTACTGAGGTAGGAGTCGGCCACTCCACAACAGCCTTGATCTTCTCAGGGTCAGCTCTGACCTGTCCACGCTCAAAGATATAGCCCAGAAATGAGATGGTATCTTTATGAAAGTCACACTTTTCTGCCTTTACAAATAAGCGGTTTTCCATCAGTCTCTGAAGTACCTGTTTGACATGTCGCTCATGTTCCGAGAGAGTCCGGGAGAAAATGAGGATGTCATCCAAATAAACAAACACAAAACGGTTAATAAGGTCTCTTAGTACGTCGTTAACCATGGTCTGAAATACTGCAGGAGCGTTACATAATCCAAAAGGCATGACCAGATATTCGAAGTGGCCGAGAGGGGTTCTGAAAGCAGTCTTCCATTCATCACCCTCCTTTATTCTCACCAAATGATATGCGTTGCGGAGGTCTAATTTAGTGAAGATTGTGGCGCCATGAAGGGAGTTGAATACAGAGTCAAGCAGAGGTAAAGGGTACTTATTCTTCACAGTGATAGCGTTTAAGTTTGTCTTAATATGTGTTATTTACTGTTACATAGTCAGACCAGTGTGATTTTCTATGTTGAAAATGAAGTACAACAAATGAAATGAAAAATACTTTCTTAATCACAGAGGGAGAGATTTTTTTTTATTTCACTTTCAAAGATGCTATTTAGATTCTGTCAGATCAAAGAAACAAGTGCTTGTCTGAACGGGGATTATTTAAATCGTTCTTTAAGCTAAGTCTACCTGTACGTGTTGAAATTATAAAGAAATAACAGAAATAAGGGGAGGTGTCTGTCACTGTTAACACTGTTATTTGTGTGTAATTGTGTTCTTTTTTTTTTAACTTTTTTTTTTGTTTGTTTCACTTGGTTATAACTCAGTTCTTTCTGAAATGTCTAAAATCACAAGTCCATACATATTATACGTCCTCACTGTGGATTGTGACTTAGATAAATAATCAAAACTTTTGCATGTACAAAAAAAACATTTATGCATGAATAATTTGCATCTGTTAAAATGTATCTCCTCAGTGGTCATTTTAAAAGTGGGCAAAAGAGACAGAAATTTAGAAATGTGCATGTTTTTTTTTACAGTCTCACGTACTGTATGTGTTTGGGCGCGTTGTGACCTTTTCTTGCTGTTTCACATGTTCGCTCTCACAGGTACACACAGACCAAATGTATTTTTCACTCTCTTTATCTTACTTCAGCTTCCTTCTCTGAGGATGTGTGTTATGTCCATGATGGACAGCCATATAAATGAGGGTGCATGAGCCTGGGATGATCCTCAGATGCAGGGGATTCGTTCCCATGAAGAAATGTCATCAAATGTCATCAAAGTCACGACATGAAGGAACCTGCCATGAGTGTTTTCACAAATACATGACAGGACGGGTTCTCACTAGTTAATCCTGTTTTAGTGAGATAGCTCTGATGTGTGTTTGTGCTCTACAGAACGCATCAACATTGTACCAACAATCAGGTCTTATCTCATGCTGTTGAAGTTCATGAGTTTTTAACGCTTTTCACACACTCTTACTAAATTACTGTTGGAAATATTATTCACTTGTAGATTTCTGATTTGTAGTAGACGTTGCTCTCCAAGCAAACTAAACCAAAAAACTATGACCGATATTTTAGCTTGTTTGTGAGCACGACGCTGCCATGATGTATGAAACAATCAACGCTGCATGCTTACAAACATCATGTCGCCCTGCAAATCAACAGTTCTGCTTTTGTGTCATGATTCTTTCCTTGAACTTGTGTTTGCTAACCTGCTAGAAACTCTGCAGCCAAGAAACAGCAAAAAACATTGTAAATTTGGATATAACAGGTCTTTTTTTTCAATTCTTACAGTTCAAGATCTGAACTTTTATTAATAAATTTCATCACATTTGACTTGATATATTCTTCAGTTGCATCTAACTTACCAAACCAGCTCACAACCACAGCCATATGCACACAATGCTACCTTTGCAGAGATGAAAAGTATGAAGATCTTCTATACAAATCATGACACAGAACCATGCAAGTAAAGCAACACTGGACTTGTTATCTTTGTGGATTCGCAGAAAACATTGGGACCTCTCAATTATGTAATCCAGTTGTTTTTCTTTCTGCTTTATCCATAAGAACCATTACAGTGCCAAATGATGAATACCAGAAAGATCTTATACTGCCTGGATTTGTACAAGACCACTTGACTCAACAAGTAACTCGGTCATCTGTCTGTGTTGTGTTGCTATTCTCCATTTTGCTGCACACCACAGCACAATGACTCATAATCCATGAGGAAAAATAACACCCAGAAGTCCTTGGTGGCTATAAGGTTTTATTTCTCCTCTCATGCTTCTGCTTCTGTTCATGTCTTTTGGGGAGCTCAGGTCAATTGAACTGCTATGGCACAAAGGAAGATGAGCATAATTTTCTGCCTGTCTGTTATGATGCTACTCCATGAAATTAGATACAGTGTTAATTTTTAGCATTTTGGCATGGTCCAATTCCCCACAGTGTGACAGCAGAGTTGGGATCCTTGTATCTGGTGCTTGGCAGCCTGCTTCCATCCTTAATAATAGACACACAAAGGCATTGCTACATCTGAGAAAGTTAACAGTAATAATAATTTAAAAAAGCCCAACAAAAGACCAACTTGAAATAAGTGAGGGTGCAGTTCTGGATTTTCCAGTAAACACTGTTTCAATGCCGGAAGGAGTAACCAGTTCCTGACAACAGGTATGGAGCCTATTTAGATATTAAAGAAAAAAAGTGGGGGTAAAAAGCATATTTTGTTGTTGGAAGTAATCCAATATAATGTAGATGTGTGTTTTATAGCAAAAATAAGTTTAAAAAAAAAAAAAAAGAATAATGAGTAGTGTCAGGTAACACATATGTTATTGTCTTTTCTACAGAATACAGGATAGTGTGGTTCAGTTGAACTAACATGCAAATTATCCTCTGTAATAGATGATGTGCATTCATCATTTGGCACTGTAATGGTTCTTATGGAAGTCCCTTACTGGAAACACTGTCAGTTCTGGTTCTGGTTTAGAAAAAGTTCTCCCTCCGAGAGAAAGGATGCACATTTTTGTTATCCCTTAAATAAGTAAGCCACAGAGGCTAAAGAAGATTTCTGTCTCCATAATTTTTCCTTCGAGTTCATCGCTGGTGATGCTGCAATGCTCAACAGCCATCTAATGGATGCAAAAAAAAAAAAAAAAAGGGAACTGCCTTTAAGGGGCGTGTTGGAGAACACGTACTGACATACCTGTTATACTTAGAGAACATGCTGAAGCAGAAAGTTTCTGGTTTGAGTCTTTCAAACACAAGAAAAACTCGGCCTTTTACGAAGATGCTGTAGAAGTAAAACGCTCTAACAAGGAAAAAATAAAGAGATAAAAACACCAGAAATGCAAGAATTTAAGTCATGGCATCATTTTGTTTTAAATAACAAGATCATTGTCTTGAGAAAAGTCTTGTCAAGTCTGCATGACTCTGCTTTCAAAAACAAAACATAAACTTTGAAAGCATTTTTTTTTTAAATATAGAGACACTTAAAATGTTTGAAAGGGTGAAAAAGGCTTGTTTACATGTTGTATTAACACCTCAGGATGTTAGCAAACAGGTTTTGTCAAGGCAGGGCTACGTTAGCATTCATTCTGAGAGTATAACACCTGGCAAACTCTTCTTATCTCTCTTTTCATCCGTTTGAGATTCTCCATTATGTTCACCAGCGAGATGCCAGCATGTTTATTAGATCTCTGTCAATACAAACAGCTGCCTACCTCCCTTGGGAAAAAAAAAAAAAACAGCCTATCATCAGATTGGTGGATAGCATGTTCCAAAATAGTAAAACTGCTTGCCATAAAACCAAACCTGACAGATGATGAAATGAATTAGTTTCAGAAAATGAACCGTGTCATCGATTTTACTTTGCAACAAAAAATAAACAAATGAGAAAAAGAAGAGTAAATTAAACAGCTACTTTTAAACTCAAAGAAGTTTGAGGTGAAGTGGGCTTCGAAGGTGGAGCAAGTGGAGGAGGTGAAGCTTGGGAACACCATGAACTGATGAGCCGACATGCAGACAGAAATCATTTTAACTTCACTCAGGCCTATGTTTCCAAGAGGAAACGTCGTCTTTTTGTCAATTTAAAAGCTAATGCGTGATTAAATACAACAAAGAAAAAAAATAGTGATGAGCAAAATTTAGAAAAGAAGTTTCCATTCTTTCAAGACTTTCATCTTTTAACAGATTGTTGTAAATCCACATGATTTTAGCTGATATCTTTGTGGAGTCGATACAGGAATACCACACAGGTCGTTCATCCTATCAGCACAGTAATGTCAGGTTTGTTTATTGTTTGTGTGTGTTTGTTTTGTTTTAAGTCCTGTCATTACAAGCTGATTCAGTGCAAGAAGCAGCTTTTTGCTACAGTCTGTTCAGGAGATGGAACAGAAACCACAACATTATACATTAATATAATGTTACATTAATGTGCATTCGTGTTCAATGATGTAGATTTAAGTAGGGTTGGACATACCTAAAGATTCTGAGAATCCTCTTGGAGAGCTCCGGACTAATTCCTAGCAAGGAGTCTTGGCTAAGGAGTGATTTCAGAACATTTTCAAACAACTGAGCAAGGAATGAAGCAAAACTGGTATCTGAGCGAGGAGGTGTGCTTGACTCCGTTGCTAAGTATGAGTCATCATTTCAATAGCTCTTATGTGTTGATCCTAAAAGCCTGACTAAAAATACACTTGTGGTTATAATGGGAACAGAATGGAAATCAACAGAAGTCTAATCACCTGAGGAAATGATAGAATCTAATCTCTATGAAGATTGTCATTACAAATAGTATTTTACATTAAAAAAAAATTAATAGTAAGCTATAATTTATAAACATCCTACAGAATGTGTGGAAACTTGCCCAATATTCACAGGCTGATAGTTGTTTTTCTTTGTTTACATTTCCATACCGTGCTGGTCATTTTTCACACTTCCAACTTTTCAGCCACATTTTGCTTTTGACCTGTTGCTAATTCCTCAGTGTTGTGATGACTTTCATTTCTGGGGATTTTACGTTGTGGCGTTGGGTTTGGGAATAAAACGCGTTTCTAATGAGGTCAGCCACAAACATGATTCCTGCACAATCCAAACTAACTTTTATTTGTTTCACAATCATCCAGTGTTCATAGAGTATCTCTACTGTCTTGAGGAAGTCCAAGGCCTCCTAAAAGTCTACTTCCCTGCTCTTAACAGATCTCATAGGGGCCCTCTCAAGAGCTAATATTAATTAGGAATTCTTTCAATCTTTACCAGGATCTACCTTTGTTTTTTTTAGGGGAAATTCTCAGATAAGATCGTGATTCTAAGAATTTTCTTACCATTTGGCCACTTGGAGCAACCCCTGGTGCTGAGAATCTTTAAGATTACAGCTTCAGGTGTTTTACAGCTGCTTGCAGGATTTCTTGTTCATCTCCTCTTTCTTGGAATAATTTAAAAAATGCTCACAGCATTTATTTATCTTCATGTAAACCATGCTTCTGCTTCATAACATGTTCCATCATAAAACCATTTATACAGGCCTCTGGGTATGTGGAGCTGAGATGGATATTACAAAAACAGGATCGAAATGTTAGGATATTTAATAAAAATAAAAAAAATAAAAAAATAAAAGAGGCAAGATCTCAGAAAATATCTTTTTGCTAATGTTTGATAGAATAAACATATCTTTAAGATAGTTTGGTGAATAAAATCAAGTGAATGTTTATGGGTTTTTTATACAGAAATTGTTCCTTGCTGACAAATGGAGCCAAACGAATGACTATGGTGACACAATCTACTGACATTGCTTGAAAAAACTCTTCAAAAAACTGGACACAATCTTCTGCTGAGCTATTCCAGTTGTAACAAATGCTTCTCTCAGAATGCATCGCTGTTTGCGTCACTCTCAGGTTAATGGCCTTCCTTACGCTCTCGTCCCAATGTTTATTGGTTTACTCCCATTTATAAAACACTCCAAGGCCACCTGCCTCCGCAGCTTTTGCACTTCGTATCAGTAGTCAGATACAACACCATCATATCATGCTACGCATTCCCAAAAAACAAATCTTGCTTTGGTCAAGTGTCTTTTTCCATTTGCTGCATCAAGTGACTTCTGGAACTGGTTAGATAATAACTATGAAATTGCACGTTTGTATCTCTTCCTCTACTTTTTAAACACCTTCTAAGGGAGATTTTAATGACACTTGTATGTGTTTTCCAATATTCAAATGCCATTTTGCAATGTTTTGAATGATTTATTTATGTGCAAATGACATTTAAGTGGATTATTGTTTATTTACTGTCTGTTTTCCAAGTTCTTTGTGGCTTTTGCCAGACTATCATTGCAAATTAGAATTTGTTCTTAATGCTTTGCATGTTGAAATAAAGGTTAAATAAATGAACAGAATGTGACATCTAAGCTCCTATGTTGTCACTCCTTGCATGTATATATTTTAAATTGGATGCTGGAGTCTTCAGAGAAATTCTGGAGCCTAAATGTTAATGCTGGCATGATTGTTAGTTGAGAACAAAAGCATTCAGCACATTGTGTTGTAGTGGTCGTAAGAGTGAGGCAGAGAGCAAGACACCATGGGAAGCAGCATGAGCATAGATGCTAGTTCAGCCTTCCTGAACGAGCTTGCAGGTGTTGTTTCATTGACCAAACCAATCAAAACTCATGTACAGTAATTCCTGTAGGAGCCGCACATGGCCCATATAACACAGGCCTCCCATCTGTGAACTGAGCCACAGTACTTGTAAGACATCTCTGTTGATTTAAACATGCTGAGCGGAATTTAAAAATCAGCGGCGCAGCGTATGATGTTAGCCTAAATAATTGTTATTATTGTTATATAAATTGTTATTCATTTTTTCAGTTGCATGTAACATGATCCTGAATCAAATTAGATCAAATTAGACTGGCAGACATAGCCAATGAATGCTATGTCTGCAGTTTCACCTGCAAATACAGAGCAATCGCCATGTTTGCAGTTTTAGTTTAGAGGAATCTGTTAAATAATTAATATTGGCAGACTCTCAAGTTTAATATGACAGTTTTTACATCTAACATAGAAGAAGGATTTAGGAATTACAGCTCCTTATTATGTAAAATCTTCTCTTTCACTGATTCAACCGAAATTGGATAATTAACTCCAAAGCTGATTCGTGAACAGGTGTGTATGATTTCTGTTCTCCATCAGTTAAGCATGAAAAATGATCAGCAGTTAATTCCAGATTTACTATTTGCATTTGGAAGCCATTGCTGCAACTTTACAACATGTTCAAATTAAAGCAGACTCCACTGCAACACTGCAACTGCAGCTCAAGCATTTTGTTTTAGTAGCTAGCATGGAACTTTGCCAGAGTATAAATATTTTTGAGTATATTTGGACACTGAAATATAAAAGTTATTTTAAACCTGCTATGTGTGGAGAAGCTTGACAATGGCTGGTAAATAGTTAATGAACCAAGCCTTGTCCTTTGGGACTTTTTCAGCACACCTTACTGTGTAACGGCAACACAACATTATGTTGTCTGTGGGAGGAGTGGAAACAAGTTGTGGGCAGTCAAGCATAATCACTGTCCATATTTTGCTTTCAGATTTTTTAATGTGTGAGGATGTTCCCTGGTCAACAGCAAGCTTTGAAGATTTCTGACATCCTTAAAGATTATTAACCAAGAAAGCAACACCTGTCCTCAAGACACTGCAGTGAAATAGGACTTGCTCAGCAGAGTGAGCCAAAATGAAGATACAGACATGTGGGACACTGAGCAGCAAAAAGCTTGTTAAGGAGGGGAGAAAGGGTTTGCCTGTATTTAGTTGGACTGTCATCTGTATAAAATTGGGCATAAAATGTGAAACATTATATTTTGTTAAAGCTAACTCCTGAATCTTAATGGCAGGATGACCTTCAAAGCAATTTTACAAGACCCTTTCCATTGGTTAACATCGTTGCAGACCTGTTTTCCTTTTGCAAATTCAAACAAGCATTCATTTTGCAGAACTGAGAAACAATGCAAAACAAGTTCAGATGGGAGGAAGGTTAGCCTTACAAGAAGACCAAGGTTGAGCTCAATCTGACCTATGAAGTAGCTTAAAGAAATGTGTTTTCTTTTCATAAATATATTCCTGGAGCATATGTTCTCCAGCAGAGTCCCAAAGTTGAGAAACCGCACTAAGTTGAAGGCTGTCAACTGGTTATCACTGTGGCTGATTTATCGTAGAACTGAGAAGTGCGAGAACATTATCAAAGCAAAAGTGAAAAAGAAATGCAACTGGAGTAAAAGGCCTCAGTTCAGTTCAGTTCAGTTTAGTTCGAACAAGGGCAATTCAGCTTACAGTCTACCAGACACGTAACATAAAAACAATCCTAAACATAAAACTCAGGCGCTGTCAGTAGCAATCAATAACCACGCAAGGACAAACGCTATGAACACACAGGTAGAGAATAAATGAATAAAGTAATAAATACAATGTCCATTTACTGCCATCAGCGTGAAGTGTGATCACAGAATGAATAAAAGAATTCAGCATCCCGAGGGCATTATAAAGACTTAGCGAGGACATGGACAGGATTGCTGATAATCTATCTGGCTTTCTGGTTTTCAGCTGCTGTGCTTTTACATTAGTCTCCAAGTCTCTAATAATACTAGAAAATTTTGCTAAATTGTTGCTACTTGCTTTTTTGAAGTGGAAATTCAGGGCGGTCTAAAAACTCGCTAAATATGATCTCAGAGTGTTGTAGGTGAGGGGCTAGTAGGATCCAAAGAGCGGACACTTTCTGAGTACAGAGAGAGGTTTATTGATTTTCCACAGATTCCTGTGAATTCTTCCAACGGAGCTTTCAGAGACTGGCAGACTGGCGGGCATCAGGAGGAAGGCAGGCAGGCAGGGGAGCAAGCGAACGAACAGGCAGGCAGGCTTTCTCTAGCAGGAGGAAGACAGGACAGGTTACAATCAGGGTCAAGCATAAGCAACGTGGGCTGAGGCCGAGAGCTGTTTTACCGCAGGGCAATCAACAATCTGGCGCTGGATAGCAGGCAGAGCTGGTCTTAAATAGGTGGTTTCGTTGATTGCTGAGATGTGGATCAGCTGTGCCTCCAGTTGTCAGCTGACCGCGCCCACCAGGAAACAGGAATCACCACAGTACCCCCCCCTCAACGGGAGCCACCCGGCGACCGGAACTTCTCGGGATGGGCCCGACGGAAATCCCTGACCAGGGAAGGATCAAGGATGAAAGAGCGGGGGACCCTGGCCCGCTCCTCAGGACCATAACCCTCCCAGTCCACCAGAAACTGGAAGCCCCGGCCGCGACGGCGCACATCCAGAAGACGCCGGACGGTGTACGCCGGGCGACCAGCCACAAGCCGGGCGGGAGGAGGGGGCCTGGAAGGAGGGACCAGAGGACTGGAAGACACAGGTTTTAACTGGGAGACGTGGAAGGAGGGATGAATCCGCATAGATCGGGGGAGCTGCAGGCGAACCACCGTGGGATTGATGACCCGCTGGATCTCAAAGGGTCCCAGGTAGCGGGGAGCCAACTTCTTGGCGTCAGTGCGCAAGGGAATGTTCTTTGAAGATAACCAGACCTTCTGACCAGGAGCATATTTGGGCTCAGCTGTGCGATGGCGATCGGCCTGGCGTCGACTCCGTTCCCCAGCCCAAAGCAGAGCAGTCCGAGTCGTCCTCCAGGCCCGACGACAACGGCGGATGTGGTACTGAACTGATGGAACAGCTACTTCAACCTCTTGGACAGGGAACAGGGGCGGCTGGTACCCAAGAGAGCCTTCAAAAGGAGATAAACCAGAAGCTGAGGATGTGAGGGAGTTGTGTGAGTACTCAACCCAGTCCAGATGGTCGCTCCACGATGACGGGTTGGATTCAGCCACACAACGAAGGACGGTCTCCAGGTCCTGGTTGGCTCTCTCGGCTTGACCGTTAGTCTGGGGGTGGAAACCGGAGGACAAACTGACCGTGGCACCGATGGATAGACAAAAAGCCTTCCACACCTGGGAAGTGAACTGGGGTCCCCGGTCAGATACTATGTCAGTGGGCAATCCATGGAGTCGGAAGACATGGTGCACTAACAGGTCGGCAGTTTCCTTGGCTGAGGGGAGCTTGGGAAGAGCGACGAAATGCACAGCCTTGGAAAAACGGTCCACTATAGTCAGGATGGTGTCTTTACCTTTTGAAACAGGTAGGCCGGTAACAAAATCCAATGTGCGACCAGGGTCTGCTAGGGACAGGCAGAGGACGTAGAAGACCAGCTGGGGGTCGATGCAAGGCCTTACTCCTAGCACAAGTGGTACAGGCAGCCATGAACTCCTGCGCATCCTTCTCCATGGTTGGCCACCAAAACCTGCGTCTGATAAGGGAGAGAGTGCGTGAAGAACCAGGATGACAAGCCAAACGGGAGGAGTGACCCCACTGGAGAACCAGGGATCGGGCGGTGTTGGGAACAAACAGTCGATCCGGGGGACCAGTACCCGGGTCAGGCTGATGTTGCTGATCAGCTATGACTTGGTTCTCGACCTCCCATGAGACTGCAGCCACGATGCAGGAGGCTGGCAGGATGGTGTCTTCTACGGAGGTGGTGGTTTCAGGGGCAAACTGACGGGACAGGGAATCGGGTTTCTGGTTCTTGGAGCCTGGTCTGTATGACAGTGTGAAATGGAACCGGTTGAAAAATAGAGACCAACGGGCTTGGCGGGGATTCAATTGTTTAGCCGACTGCAAATACTCCAGGTTCCTGTGATCGGTCCAAATGAGGAATGGAACTCTGGATCCTTCCAGCCAGTGCCGCCATTGCTCTAGAGCCAGCTTGATGGCAAGGAGTTCTCGGTCCCCAACATGATCATTGTGTTCCGCAGGAGTAAGACGTCAGGAAAAGTAGGCACAGGGGTGTAATTTCTGGGTCTCAGGAGATCTCTGGGACAACACGGCTCCTACCCCGGTGTCCGAGGCATCCACCTCCACTACAAATTGGCGGTTCAGGTCCGGATGGAGAAGAACTGGAGCTGAGGTGAACAGTTCCTTAAGTTTGTCGAAAGCTTGGGCTGCTGCGTCTGACCAGAAAAAGGGAACTGATGGGGAAGTGAGACGTGTTAGGGGGAGAGCTGTACAGCTGAAGTTGCGGATAAAGCGTCGATAAAAGTTCGCAAAACCCAGAAAGCGCTGCAGTTGTTTTACTGAGGTAGGAGTCGGCCACTCCACAACAGCCTTGATCTTCTCAGGGTCAGCTCTGACCTGTCCACGCTCAAAGATATAGCCCAGAAATGAGATGGTATCTTTATGAAAGTCACACTTTTCTGCCTTTACAAATAAGCGGTTTTCCATCAGTCTCTGAAGTACCTGTTTGACATGTCGCTCATGTTCCGAGAGAGTCCGGGAGAAAATGAGGATGTCATCCAAATAAACAAACACAAAACGGTTAATAAGGTCTCTTAGTACGTCGTTAACCATGGTCTGAAATACTGCAGGAGCGTTACATAATCCAAAAGGCATGACCAGATATTCGAAGTGGCCGAGATGGGTTCTGAAAGCAGTCTTCCATTCATCACCCTCCTTTATTCTCACCAAATGATATGCGTTGCGGAGGTCTAATTTAGTGAAGATTGTGGCGCCATGAAGGGAGTTGAATACAGAGTCAAGCAGAGGTAAAGGGTACTTATTCTTCACAGAATAAGTACCACGATAATCTATACAAGGCCTGAGTGAACCATCCTTCTTCGAGACGAAGAAAAATCCAGCCCCTACGGGTGACGAAGAGGGCCTGATTAGTCCTGCCGCGAGAGAATCTGAGATATATTTCTCCATAGCCTCAGTCTCTGGTCGGGAGATGTTATATAGACGGCAGGTTGGTAATGGCGCCCCCGGGAGCAGATCAATGGAACAGTCATAAGGTCTATGTGGGGGAAGAGCTGAAGCGTTGTCCTTGCTAAAGACCTCCCTTAAGTCATGATAGACTGGGGGAACGGTGGACAGGTCAAGGGGAACAGGTTGGCGGCTGGAAACAAGGGTAGCAGGAACAGCTGAAAGAAGGCAGGTGGCATGACAGAAGGAACTCCAGTTAACAATCCTCCCACTCTGCCAGTCCAGGTGGGGGTTGTGCTGAGCCAGCCAAGGGTGGCCTAAAACCAGAGGGGATTTAGGTGAGTCGACGATGTAAAACGAGATAAGTTCTTGATGATTACCCGAAACAATCATTTTTATAGGAAGGGATTGCAGTGTGATGGTGTAAAGAAGACTGCCATCCAGGGCCTGCGCAGATATGGGGGATGAGAGGGTCTCCAAGCCAATATGTAGTGAGCTAGCTAAGGATCTATCCAAAAAATTAGCCTCTGTACCAGAGTCAACCAAGGCATCAACAGAATGGGGGACATTATCGCTGAACAGGACTGCTGGGATGAGAGTTTTAGTGTGGGGAAGTACCTCAGAGGATGTGGTCGTCAGTACCCCCACTGCTGCTGACGACCCTGGTCTTTTGATCGGTTGGGACAGAAAGAAATACGATGTCCAGGTAGTCCACAGTAGTAACAGTCACCCGAGGTCCTTCTCCTCTGCCGCTCCTCTGGGGAAACGTGCGCTCTTCCCAGCTGCATAGGCTCCTGAGGGAGTGGCTGTGTGAGGGAAGGATGATATGGCTCTAGAGGAATACTCCTGCTTGTCACGAGATTGGGATCTCCGTTCCCGGTCCCTCTCCCGCAGTCGGTTGTCCACCTGAATGGCAAGGGAAATTAGTCCCTCCAGGGACTCAGGCGTGTCACAGGTTGCTAGTTCATCCTTCAACCGGCTGTTCAGACTGTTAGCAAAAACGTCACGGAGAGCGTCCTCATTCCACCCAGAATCTGCGGCGGCTGTCCTGAAATCAATAGCAAAGTTAGCCACACTCGTACCTCCTTGACGGAGGCTGAGGAGACGTGTAGCAGACACTCTGCCTCTTACAGGATGATCAAAAACCTTCTTCATCTCATGGACAAATGATGAAAATGACTGCTGCCTGAAACCCTGTTGTTCATAGGCTGCTTCAGCCCAATCCAGAGCTCTCCCTTCAAGGAGTCCGATCACAAAAGAAATCTTAGATCGATCCGTGGCGTAGGTGAATGGTTTCTGATCAAATACCAGTGAACATTGAAGCAAGAATCCTCTACATTTGCCTAAATCACCAGCATACGGTTTGGGATCTGGAATATGCGTCTCTCTTACGGGGTGTGCTGAGTCAGGTTGGTGAGCGGGCGGATCAGGAGCAGGCGGCTGAGTCGGTGCAGGACGGCCCAAGCCGGCGACGTGTGTAGTAAGCTGGGTTAGCTGAGAGAGGATCGCATGATACTTCTGATCCAGGGTTAGCATCATTTGCTCATGTCGAGCGAGACGTGCATTCTGACCTGAAATGGTGCGCCGAAGGCTGTCAGCGGTGGTTTCCGGGTTCGCGTCCGTCGGATCCATTCAGTGGCCAGATTGTTCTGTTGTAGGTGAGGGGATCTAGTAGGATCCAAAGAGCGGACACTTTCTGAGTACAGAGAGAGGTTTATTGATTTTCCACAGATTCCTGTGAATTCTTCCAACGGAGCTTTCAGAGACTGGCAGACTGGCGGGCATCAGGAGGAAGGCAGGCAGGCAGGGGAGCAAGCGAACGAACAGGCAGGCAGGCTTTCTCTAGCAGGAGGAAGACAGGACAGGTTACAATCAGGGTCAAGCATAAGCAACGTGAGCTGAGGCCGAGAGCTGTTTTACCGCAGGGCAATCAACAATGCAGAGCTGGTCTTAAATAGGTGGTTTCGTTGATTGCTGAGATGTGGATCAGCTGTGCCTCCAGTTGTCAGCTGACCGCGCCCACC
>NC_136615.1:13335790-13383844 GCF_933228915.1 Telmatherina bonti | reverse complement strand
GTGTGTGTGTGTGTGTGTGTGTGTTGTACAAATAAAGTTAATATGATGTTTTAAATAAGGTTTGTGTAAAACTGTAAAATTTTATGTAAAACTGAAAGTGAAATCCATGTAAAGTTCTTAGTAAGGTTTATGCAAAACTATTAATAAAGTTTATATGTATACATCAAAATATTTGCAATATATAACATTACAGAAACGTAATTCAATTAGATAGAAATTTGTCATCTAACTGAGAAATGTAAAGTTTAGTAGTTCGACCTAGTTATTCTATTCAGCATATATTTTTACATGCATGCTGATGTGTACTATCCTTTTTTTTGTGTCCCATCTCAGCTTGTGCTGTGAGGCTGTGATTGTATTCGGAAACTGTCACATTTTTATGTAGCCCATGCAGGTGTGTGACAGAAGTCACCTTTGGAGAGAAAAATATGGACAAAACAGATCCACAGAGTGCACGTCTCAGAGCAGCTCGTCTGTCTTCATTGTGTCAGATGGGAGAAGGAGGCCACCACGCAGCCGCACAAATATGGGGCAGGGGTTCACGCGGACAATGGAGGAAGAAAATTTAAAGAACAGTGTATATTTAGACTACATTTTACCTTCAATACAGCTCGCTCACTGTTGTCTGGCATGTTGTTTTAGCTGCTTCTCTTGCCAAACTCCCTGACAAATATAAAATACACTAACTGATGCAAATAGAAAAACCTTTTAAGAATTGTTTTTTTTTTTTTTTTTCCCTAAGCCTCCTATTTTTCAGCCAAGAGCTTATCTCTCTGACTCTATACAGGATTAATAAACAATTTATTACCATCAGTCTTCAAAACAACTGGCAGGCAGGTTTATGCACAAGATATTATTGCTGAAATGTTGCTTTTTCTTTAATAGTTTCTGTTCATCTTAATGGTCTTTGTGCTGCACTTTACATTAAATTATGCAAGTCTGCAAATGCAAATAAGGTGCTTATTAGAAAAAATAAAACACACATGCCTCCTAATGTTTGCTCCACAACCGCAGTTTAGGCAAATGAACAAAAATTTTTATTTGCTTACAGATACTCCATCTTATGGTGGTCTGAAGCAAATAATGCCTCATTTACAGATATATCACCAATTAACTGAGTGTTGTTGTTTTGGTTTTTTTTTTTCTAATAGAGGATAAACTCTCTAAAATTGGATGTGGAATTCCTCTAGAGATGTAAGCCAGCAATTTTGGCCACTAGTTCATGAATTTTACTGTGATTTAAAAATCCACAGAGTATATTCTTGTAGAGCTCGTTTTCATGATTATGATTTTTTTTTTTTTTTTTTTTTTTTTTTTAAATAAATCATCATATCTGTGAAATAACCATATTGTTGATACTCTTTAATATCCCTCAGACATAGAGATAACAAAGCCAGTATGAAGCTGCTGGAAAGAGAGCAGAGATTAAATCTCAGTTGGCAGTCGCAGTGCAACTTTAACACACACTCGTCTGACTGGCGCATCGCCAAACAAAACTGAGGAGCAATGGGAGAGTGGTAAAACATTTGGGTTTTTGGAGTGTTTTCTGAGAATGTCTCGGTGTGTGCTGACAGAGTGTGCTCCTCACATGCCTGGAGAAGGATTTTGTGCTTGTGACTCCCTCTTTCCCTGGCCATCTGCTGGTCTGTTCGCTCTCTCATCTATATGGATAACAAGACATGCATTAGAATCGCTAATACAACAGGCCTCATATGGTGAATGCGCACTAACAAGGTGGTGCAGATTGCGAGGAGATTCCTAGAAGTTTTGCTCTGCCGAGGGTAAAGGCCATGCTGTGGGGTGTGGAGCTGCAGCAGCGAAGTGAAATTATGGTTTATTGAACTTAATGTAATCTTGTGGGAGGTCATATATTCTCTGGGATGAAGAGGCACTTTTTTTGCCTGCAAATAGATCATGTTTGACCTGTTTTTCAAACAGTAAATATAGCAGCCTTTTTAAATAGGCGAATGTTGAGTTCACATTTTTCTTACTGTCAGTGTTGGTGGGTAAAGAAAGCAAACTACAGGAGAAGCAGAAAAAAGTGCAACCCCTGGGAGGAGGTTACGGTCGTGCTGCTCCAACAGGAGGGACAGATAGATGGAGAAATAAAGAAGCAGGGAGATGATGTTGAGAGAGATTTCTCTGTGGTGCGACTGGCAGCAACAAAACAGAATGAGGGGCCAGATCTGGGCTGTCCCTCTGGATGAGCATGATGCTAAAATGGAAGCTCAATCTTCTCCTGAGGGGAAAAGACTGCCCATATCCAGATGTTGAGAGCACAGCTGATGGGAATAGTGAATTGTGAATAGTGATTAGAAATGTGCACATGCATGCAGATTCTTAATGTGTGTATATCTTAGTCAAGGATTCACGCTAAATATTTCAAAGGGCTAAGAGAGAAAACAAAGGGAAAATGGATATAAGAAACTGGAGCAGCAGTCCCAGAAGAGGCACCCAAGGAGCCCCCTTCTCCCTGTTACAACAGAAATAAAACTGTTTGATCTCCACTCCTCTTTCTATTGTTATCTGCAGTAAACCTCTACCCGCCCTGTATTCGCCGTACCACTGTCAAAGTGTTGAGGCCGATAAATGTGAACAGATAAAAAGGCAGAATCTCAGTGTTTACTTTTGCAACCTGCAAAATACTTGAAACCTTGGGGGACAGACTGCTAATTTGTAGCATTTTTATATACCTTCCCACTTTAATTAGTGCTTTCGGAGAACAGCCTCCCTCCCACCTCAACTACCACCATCGGATCGTCGCACACCTGACTGTCTAGCTTTTCAAACATACCACAATTTCCAGCTACGGCTCTTTTCTTCTGCTTTTTTTTTTCTTTAAACCAAAAAGAATCCCATTAAATCCATTAGCTGCATAGTGATTTCATGATGGTCCAATATCCAAAGTGCATAGTTCAGTTTTAATCCCGCAGAGCTACAGCTGGATGAATGTCCACATTTTGATGCACATGATAAAACATGCATTTCTCAGTAGTGAGGCAGACGGAGACTCTTTCTTGGACAATTCAGTTAGTTTGTGATGGCTGCACTTTGTTGAGAAAGCGTGAGAGACTGTTTTAACAAAGAATGTCCTGATTAGAAGCTGACATTAATCTGTATTGGCTGCATCATTTAAATCCCAACAAACCAGCGACGGTTGCAGAATCAATGCAACACCCTGGATATTGACCAGGACTTTTGTTCAGACCACTTCCTAATGGGTCAGGACGTATGTGTTTGCTGTACCCTGCAGGAATGGGTTGCTCAGCCTTGATACCAAACATTGATACCAAACACTCCCATCAGTTTCTGCAGTCTACTCACACACACAAACACACACAGAACATCCTGCTGCTTTATCCCCCGTAAGCTAGGGCATTTTCTTATCACAACCCTGCACAAACCAACCCATTCATTAGCACCAATTTCCTCTTGAATGACCACAAAACAGTCATCTGCCTATCTTTTTGTTCTATCCCTCATTTGTTATCTCTTTTCTTTTGTTCTGTTATAACCTTCACTGCTCCATTTCTCCTCTGGATCAAAAGGGATCCCTCCTTCTGGACCCTGGACAGTGGAAATAGTCTTGTTAATTGCTCACAGCAGCTAGAGGTTATCAGCTGACTGGCAGTGAAGGTCTGAATAATAAGCTGAGCTAGAAAGAAAGAAATCTTGGCAAAAAACTGTGAATACTGGACTAAAAGTGCTGCTTTCTTTCCAGGGAGGATGAAGAGGAGGGAGAGGGGATTAAATGAGGTGGCTGCTTATAAATGGGGTAAATAGGAGCGAAGGCAGTTGGTTAGCTGGGTTCAATATAAAAGGTTGCCATAAGCATACTCATAGCTTGCTTTTCAATGGGGTTTCTTGCATTTCCATAATGCTGCGTTCTGATGGTGTTTGTCACACACACACGCACATGCACACACACACACACACACACACACACACACACACACACACACATTTCCAGACATGGACACACACACCTTTACTATACACCCAACTTGAAGTTTGATCTGCAATGGGGAGCACATCAATGAATGTATTGATTTTCTTAAGTTCCATCTTTTTCCAAATGACCTTGCTTTACAGAAAGAACATTTTGCAGAGTTGGTTTATTATGCTTTCATATATTTATTTTTTTCTTTGCCTCATGTAATTATTGTGGTTTATCTGGAATATATTTTATATAAACATCTCTTTGTACAGTGTGTTAGTCTTTGCTTGCATTCTGTAGCAGCGTAACACCGAACATGGACCCACCCAGAGTCTTCATTTTCCACGTGTGTGCGGGTGCATTTCCAGTTCATTATTCCAAATGCAAGAATCATCCGTCATGACATCCAGTGAGGGAAACATTTTGATTTACTACTTTTAAGGAATTGTGTACTTTCATCGGGGAAATGGTGATTGTGAGAGTTGCGTTTCTCTCTTTATTTCTTTTAGTTTTTATCTTTGTAGATGTAAACCTCTTTTCACACATGCACACACGTCTCCCATTAAATCTCCGCTGTTCACCCGCTACGTTATTGCCTTGGGGCGCTCTAACTCGGAGTCTGAACTTATGATGTTTCTACCCGCTCAGAATTTTGGTGCGCTCAGCTTGTGAATGAAGAGGATATGAGCTCATTCTACCTGCGTCAGCGCAAGGAATGGCTATGCTGTTGACAGCTTGGTGAGAGAAGTGTAATGAGGAAGGACCAGAGGTGGCTGTCTCTACAAAGGAAAAGTTTCACCCTCTCAACCAATCAACTCTGATGATATTTAAGCCTCTCGCTGAAGCAGATGATCTCCACAAGAACAGATTCATGAAAATGTAGAAATTTCTTTTCCTTTAAGACTGCTCCAGGCTCTTTGTCCTCTCTCAAACGCAATCAACCAAATGCCCCATTTCTCACCTTTTCTCTCTTCTCTGATGTTCTTTTTTTCTTATGGCATATCATTTACACAGTAACCTCTTGTTTTGACGATGAATGTTGTGATAATGCCACAAAATATGTGCTCTGTTCTGCAAACCTTTTGTTACACACGAGGGAAACAAACAGGACAGTTCAGTTATTTGATAAAATATCTTTTTTTGCTCCACTAGTTGCGACAAAGAAGACCATTGAGGAGGAGAATTAAAGGAAAATGATAAGAGCTGGTGTTTGTCTTATCCTTGGGAGGGTAGAAGTTCCCTTACCTGAGGGACTTCAGCTGTGGATGTCTCAGCGGTGGTGTGTTTTTTCATCACTGCTTGTCAGAGTTGTGGTGCTGCTGCATACATGTGTTTTTAGTCGCTCTGGGATTTCAGTGACTCTTGCAGGAGCTAGACAGCCCAGGAATCAGCTGTGACGGATGGCTGTGTCCGTCCAAGAGGATGGAAGGGTCGCTGAGGTTCTCAGCAGTGATGTAGACACTTCCCTGCTCAGCCCCCTTGACTTTTTTTAATTAACCTCTTTGGGAGGACCAGTCTTGGTAATCACAGCTTGGAAAGTCCCGGTATAAGGACTTATCTGACCTTTTGAGTGCCCAGCTTCTTCCTCTACCTTTACTCTACCTCCTATTCAACTCTGTAATGGCACTGCCACACAGGAAAGAAGACAGCAGCACTGAACATTTACAGAATACTGACACCTCTGCCATCCCTTTTTTCTACGTTCACACACCTTACTGAAGGTTTTGTATTCTGCTCTCCATTCATCTCTCTAATTTCCTGAACAAGAATTTGTTTTATTTCACCGTCATTGATCCCACCAAGAGGCGATCATAGTTTAATGGCAATTAGTCGAGGTACTCCTCGCCAAATTCCTTTGCACCCCTTGTTGTTTCATCTCTCCTTTTCTCCTCTGTGCTTTCTGTCAACCTTGTGGCCTCATTTTGTGGAAACAGAAACTAAGAACAAACATAAATAAGAATAATCTTATTTTTCACATTAGACTTCTGAGGGACAAACAGGCCTCAGTACTCCTGAGGGGGAAGTGAACCCCTCAGAGCGATGTCCCAGAACAAGTAGATCAAACGGCTCTCCTCTCAGCTTTCTTCCTATCACTCTATTTTGGTTGCCTTCTTTCATGTTGGGGAGCAGTGGCTTAAGTGGCTCTATTGGAGCCCTCTGATGGGTTCTCAAATGAAGCCTGTGAGAGCCTGGAAAATAAATTGGTTCATTCTCAGATGTGACTTCGGTGGCGCCCCCTGCTGTTCTATTGCTGATTTGTGTTCATCCAATACAGAATGGAGGCAGAGAGGCAAAGTACACAAGACTGGTAGGGAAGAGGTCAAGGGGGAAACAAGGGGGGGGGGGGGGGGGGTGAGTCATCCGGCTTGCTGTGTTGGAGCATTTACATTTTACTTCGGTCGATGAGCGTTTTATACATGCTAAATGAACACTCAATGGAATGAAGGGATAGGGGGTGATGAAACATCTATGAAGCTACAACTCCCCCAGGTGGACATAATGTGTAGAACAACTTTTTGAGAGTTGAAAACTTCAAATCAAATATAATCTAAAGCTGCTCTCCGTGAGTATTCATAGAGCATCATCTTCTTTTTGCATTTTATCTGTATGCATTTACATCCAGCTTTTGATGGTGTGCCATGTTCACTTAGATCTGGATCCAGGATTTCTTTTATGCAACCTTGGCTGTCCATCTGACTGCTCTTCCAATCATATGCCACTAAAAAGAACCATCTTCCCATAACAGACTGATAGCTGTTATCGCTGTAAAATAAGTGTCCTTTATACTCCAGAGTCATTGAGACCTACATAAATGCTGTTGTTAGCATTTTACAATCAGAACACAGCTTGGAGTTTCTAAAGGATAAACTGCCTGCAGCACATAAAGAGTTTATAATAGATCAGCAGCTGTAAAGAACCTTGTGAAGGCGGTTAAATATTGCGTGTCATCATACTGTGTTGTGCCATCACTCTGACTTTGGCAGCCGTCAAGTCACAAGAAACTTGCCAAACTGGTTGAGGAAGTGCCAACACATTTCTCAAATGTAAAATTAGACATTTCTATTCATACTTTTATGTATTTGATAAAATCAGCACAGTATATTATTAGTTTGTCTTATTTAATGTGTCCCTTGGCTCAACATGTATGCAGCAGACTATCATTTACAGATATTTTAAAATAATGTTAATTCATTTCATTCATTAAATAAATATTGGTAGTGCAAATTGATTTATAAGCACAAAAATACCATAGTGGTAATAACTTAATTTTGATCATAATAATAATAATAATAATTATTATCATTATTATTATTATTATTATTATTGTTATTATTATTACATGTACTTAATTTCTTGCACTTCCTCCTGTGAAGTACTTACGATCAAGGTGTTCTTTATCTTTTTGTCATCCTAACAAATCCATTGTGCACGTGAGGAGGTCATGTATTCATCATAAAGACACTAAAGCCGATTAAAACCGAGGCCGGTGGGGCAGGGCAGCCAGAGGTTAACTGTGTTTCCATTGGTCACCGTTGCTACAGGAAGTGCTTAGTAACCAATGGAACAGGGCAGAGACTTTTTCACTGAATTTGACTGTTCGACCCCAGAGCGAGCAGCTACCTGTTAACCGCTGGGCCATCCGTCTGGAACGGTAGTGAGCTTGTAGCTTGTACTCTTTCGCAGTTTTTGGTATTTAAAACGAGTTTTTCTAAAAATGACGCGACTCTTCATTTTTCCAGAGAACGTCTGTGCGGGTTTATGGACGAAGTTCGGCGCTGTTTACCTCGTATTATCTGCATCAGCCGGAGACGAATGACATTTGTTGCTACTAACAGGATGGAGTTGCTGCTCCAGCGGTGCCACAAAGACGCAGTTTTGACCTCTGCCTGTCGGTCGGTGCTGCTCATTACATGCCTGGTGAGATACTGGAATCCCCGTGTGGGCATTTAGTCTTTGAGAAATCACAGACAAGTCTTTTAAATGTGTTGAACTGACTCGTAGGGTCAAATTAAACACAAAGTTGAGCGTTTTTGTTGTTTTGTAATGCTGCGGTGTGGTGTAGAGAAGTAGGACAGTCATTGCGTCCAAGTTCAATACTCATTTATCTGTGACAGACTGCCAAATAACAAGAGGATAAATACTGAATCCAGTCCAAACATAGCTGTCCTAGCAGAGGCCAGAAGATAATTAAATTGAGCAATAATTCCTTTCATTCAGACATTAAAAAAAAAACAACAACAACCAAGTGTTCAAATAATTACAGATATAAATTGTGAGACCCAGTAATTACTGTTGCGTAACTGGGTATTTCTTATTTAGAAAGTGCTGTGAGTCATGCAGCTCTTTAGATTTAAAATATAACTATATCATCAGAGCTAAATAGGCAAGAGGCCTTGTCTTGTAGCAAAGACTACCAGAACTTGGGCGATATAAAGTACTGAACCACTGTAAAATTCACATACAGTCAGTCTTTTAAATGTGATTTTGAATAATAGTTCCACAAGACTTTCTTTTTCACATTGGCTGCTTTCTCATTTATTTCAGTCCACTCCATCAGTGTAACCATTTTCAAGGAACTTTATTTTTAATATAAACCTCTTTAAAACCAACCCACCTGTCGTCCAAGAGATAAATTATTTATAAATTGGCCATTTGCTGAGCTGTCTGTAAAATTGCTTACCTTGCAACAGGAGTTCCTCTCTTTTAATACTTTGCAACAATAGCCTATTAAAAACACACATATGTCCCGTCTCTTAGTTGCCTTTATGTAAAAGTACTACATATATCCTATTTGATGAAGGTACTTGTTCTTTTCTTTTGTGTTTTTTATCCTTTACCGCTTCAGCTTGCTTTTGTCAGCAAACACTGAACTGTATTTACCAGCTTACAAGGAATTCTATCCCATAAATATGTCTCATATGGCGCTACCATGCTCCTGTAGTCCACTAGACAGTACTTTGGTGGTGTTCTGCTCTAAAATCCACAACATACCTAACCCTCTGTAGTTCCTGGTGCTGTCCGTGTCCATGTATCCAGGCCTGTGGTCCATTGGGGTCCAGCTTCGTGCACTCTTCACAGGGGGCTACATACCAGGGCACCATTCTGTCCTTCTCATCAACAGTCCCAACGAACAGACAGCCAAAGACATTGGCAGGTACAGGAGTGAGTGGTCACATTTGTCATGTTTTCTTTATTTTTTTTAAGAATGGGTGCTCATTTTTATTCCACTTTTATTTTCCCACCTTATTATTCTTTATCAAAAGGCTTATTTGATCTGTTTGAATTGTTTCAAGGCACTTAAAATTAATATTAATATAGGTTTCAAACATAATTTATGATTCACTGAGGTTTATTATTTGATTATACTACAGTAACAAAAATAAATGCTGACACTGATATGCTGGCATTTAAGATAAAATAAAAGGATTAGGAAAAACGAAAATTATGAAAGGTATTGTATAGTTTAAAAAACACCTGGCATAATATCTGATAACTAATTAGATTAGGTGGTAAGAAGTCAGTGATGTGATTAGGTAGGAAAAGTTAGGAGAGATTCATCACTGTGACAAACTTTAATAAAAAGACATGTTTTGGGAATCAGTGCATAAGTTAATCTGCACTTCTGAATCTCATCATTGTTCAACAAAAATCAGTTCGAAGAGCAGATGATTTTAAGAAAAATAAAAGGGATGAAAAGAAAGTCTCTGATCTAACATTTCATGTATTATCTATTCTAATTAAATTATTCTTAAATGGTTGGATTCTGTTTTCTTTGGATTTCACACAGCATCCAAACCTATTTGAAAATGAGTTTGTTAAAAAAGAAAAATATAACACTGAATCATTAAAGGGGTGCTATTATGGTATTTGGAGTTTTCTGAGCTTTCTACAGTGTTACAGTGTTGAATCCTCATCAGACATGTGAACGGCCCTGTTTTTTATTACCTAAACGCATGTTTGAGTTTGAGTTTGAGCAGGTTCTCCGTTCGGTTTCCATGGCGATGAAAAACGCGTCGTTTTAGAGAGTTTTTTCTACTTCTAAATCCTTGTGACGTCCCGGGGGATAAGGTTAACAAGGGCATGTACAAATACATCAGGCGGATGGAAAACGTTGGATAAAGTTATTTCCAACGATGGCTGGTGAGTTTACCAAAGAGAGACATCCTGCTGCATTCGTTACTGTGGGTTGCTGTTTTCCAACTTTGTTTTCCGGGTCTGATTCAGGTTCCAACATGTAGGGCTGTATGCTATGTGTTGAGATTGTATTTTGTTTTTTTTATTGAGTTCATATTAGCCTAATCCTTCTGTTTATGAGATGTTACAATGACGGCGAAAGCAGTTGCGGTGCGTGCTCCCGATGTAGTGCAGTGGCGGGAGGCGGGGCTTAATGCGGAAGAGTCTCAATCCACTTGTTTTGCCCACAGGCTGATCTGACAGCCTACGGAGAGGGTCGGTCTAAAGTAAATAAAGTGATTTGTGACAATAACTCGATCAATCCCAGCCCTTCTGGTCTCAGAAATAAAAATAAATTAGCCTGAAATGCACATAATAGTTCCACTTTAATATACATCATTTCACCACTCAACAAAAGTTGTTCTTTCACTGGAGACAACTGGTTACCTAACAACCATATGTTAATGATGTAAAGACATAAGAAAGTCTCTGTCTATCAAGAAACCCTAAAATCCTCCAAAAACCACAGTGTGACATTTATAATGATTTATAAAGCTTAAAGGAGTCATAACCTGGTCTTTTCATGTCTCCACTATCCTCTAAGTGTTTTTAAATAATTGTTTAAAAACTTATTAAACCAAAAAATGTTTTAAAAAGTGCTTGTTTTAATTATTTTTTCATAATGAAACTTTTCTGGTGAGATTTCATGCGAGATTTTAAAAACAATCAATGTTAGTTTAAATAATGTTCATGAGGTACGCGCTGATTGATCGCTGGAATTCCAGCGCCGGAAGGGAGGCAGCCCCAATACATCCAATGCTAAAAACAGCAGCTGGTGAAAGCAAGCTACCTGACAGCAGCAGTTTTCTGAATTCAACCATTTATGTTTGAACCCGACTCTGAGCCTGAGAGAGAAGATACCGAGATGGTGGAAAAAGCACGTTTACTTCAAACTGTCTCTGAATGGTAAAGTTGTCATTTTAATGTCTGCTCATCTTGCCTGTAAAGTCAGATAGCATGTTGACAATGTGGCATGTTGTTCATGTTAATATGTCTCAATTTTATTCTGTGTTGGACCATTTTTTAAACTATGAGTGTGCTCTTTAAAAGAAAATATGGAGTTAGAGATGTAAAAAATGAAGTAATGTTGACCGCTGCATGATATTGAACCTACCGACAGCCAGATAAGCACACACAATTTTAACGACACAGAACTGCACAAAGCAGCACATTTACTTTAGGTTTCATTTACTGTCAGTGTTTATCTTAATTAATTTGCCTATTTAGATGTGCTGTTTTAGCCAGGAGTCTGGAAAATGTTGTGATTTCCACATGAAAGATCTCTGGTTTATTTAGCAATCGTGTAACCGTGTTACTGTACAGATAAATAATGTGAAGTTAAATATTGTGTATAAATAAAGCGTCACGGTTTGGCTGCAACATCCTGACAAGGCTTTCCGCTGACCTATGTAGACCCGTGTTTTATGTATGAAACATCACCTACCATCTTTTATGTTGTTCTAATTATTGTCTCTGTTAAGCTGCACATGTGGAAATTTTGCTAATAGAAAGAGAACAGGGACACGGCATGATGTTACTTATTACTGTGCTTAGAAAATAAAATGTCTCTTTCATTTCTCAGGTGCTCTGAAGGAAGGATGAAGCTCCAAACTCCACAGTATCTGATCCAACATCCTGGTGTGGAATCTCTCTGTTTAAAGGCTTTTTCATTACAAAATGCAAGAAACATTTATAAGCTTATTATTAAAAGGTAATCAAATGGCAAATAACTGTAAAAGGTGATTATATATGTTCTTACCATTGTATATAATAAATAGTAACTTTGTTGCAGTCACTTAGGACAAAAGGAATTGAATCAAAGTAAATACACAACTTTACCATATACATGTTTCTGCATCTGACTTTTGAATATAAAATGTAAAGCTGAAGTTTAAAAAAAACAGCTCATTAAAACACTTATCTTTATCAGTGTAAAGAAATAAAATCAATGCTCACTTTTAATCTAATAAAATGAAAATGATATTTTTCACTCTTTGTTCTTGATTCTGTTGGCACAGTAGCTGAGCTTTCTGGGTTAAATGTGGTGTCTGGTGATTCTAGAGCCACTGAGCAAGCCTTTAAAGAAATCTTCATCTTCCTTCAGACTGAGTTGAGGCCTCTTCAGGGATGGCTGTTAGGACCAGGGAAGGCAGGAACCACAGTGTCAAGAGATGTGCAGATTCCTACATCATCTCCACTGCTGTCGCCTGGGTTCCTTTTCTGCACAGAACCAGATACTGACATCAAAACAAGCAGTGCCTCTTAGATTCCATTAAGAATGTATATATGTTTTAATAATTATTATTTTCTGTATGTAAAATTAATGAAAAAGACGACAAACCTATACTTCTGAAGTTAGGGTGGAAAGTCATCGATGACAACTACGTGTGTGGTAGCAGGCATGAAAAATATTAAATAGAGAAGTCTTTTACAAATATGTGGCAGAGCATAAGATAAATATAAGAAAATAAAACACGGGGCTCATTTGTGCACAGCGGTTAAACCTTTAGGCTTGTCCCATTAGCATTAGTGTTAGCATTATCTGCATCAGGTTAAGTCACATCTCAGTCAGGCAATAGTTACTTTATATTAGGAATGCACGATAGTATTGGTGGGCGATAATTGTCGGTTGATAATTGCAAATTATGACATCATGCCGATAAATCCAATAATAAAAAAATCTACCGATAGTTTTTTTCCGATAATAAAATGCATAGTTTTCTCCCCAATTTCACCACAAACGCAGCTAAGTGCCCATCTTGGTGCTGGAAACCCCCTTCCCTCTCAGAATCTCTTGCCGTGCACCTGTGACATAAAACATACACGGCGGCGATGAAGAAGACATGGCGGGGCAGTCAGCAGTTTGGGCATACTTTGCCATTTGCAAATCTTGCTCTACAGAAGTTCCACAGAGAGGAAAGAAGTCAAAATGCTTTAACACTACTAACTTGATAAGCCATTTAAGTCTTCACCATCAGAAACTGCTGAAAGACTTTGAAGCAGCAACTGGCGCGAAGTCAAAAGCTAACTAACAAGCAGAAAGCTACGGGGCTGTTGTCCATTGATGAAGCCTTTGAAAAGCAAAGAAAATTCGACAGAAAAGAACCCAGAGCGAAGGCTTTAGATGAAAAGATCATGCACTTCATTGCGTTTGGTGATCAGCCATTTACAGTGGTAGAGGACGTGGGGTTTTGTCTTTCAGCGTGGCAGTTGGAACCCCGCTACCAGATACCAAGGCATCATTATTTTTCAGACTTGTGCTTACCCTTGCTGTATGATCAAATTGCAAACTACATTCACATGCTTCTCTGTGAAAAGCAAGCAGACTACATTAGTTTTACCACGGACAAGCGATGTCAGCCAAGTCAGCATGCTGAGTCAGACTGCGCAAGGATTAGATGACGATTTCAACATGCACAAAACAACTCTACATTCCCAAGAACTTCCCGGATCACACACTGTTGATTATGCTAACTTCCAGCTGTTTATTGACATTCATTCATTCATTATCCTAACAGCTTGATCCAATGAAGGGTAACGGGGAAGCTGGAGCCTACCCCAGCAATCTTTGGGCGAAAGGCAGGGTACACCCTGAACAGCTCGCCAGGTCATCGCAGGGCCACACAGAGACAGACCTGTTTATTGACATGAAAAATTAAAAATAAAATTCAGTTGTTTTTTTTTATTACAGATTCAACTTGTTTTATTAAGCTATATGAACAGTGCTTTACACAGTTATGCAATTATCGGTTAGATATGTTTGGCTATCGGCCTGTAGAATGGGAAAATCGGTTATGGTTATCGGCTGAAAAGTGCATTATCGTGCGTCACTACTTTATATCAGTACCAAAACTTACCGACTGCATTGATGGTGAGCCGCTTAAAGTTGCAAATCCCCCTCTTTCCAACCGCAGGAGGGTTGATGTCTTCCTCACCTGGTATTTTCTCAAATGTTTGCAAAATGCACATTCCGGTGTTGGTTCTGGCAACAGACAACCGAGCAGTGGACATGGGACGTTGTTTCCACATCTTCCACAGCTAGTTGATAACTACGACTGATGCAGGCCCAGCAGGTGTTTTTAGGTGTAGGAGCGGGTCGTGTTTAGGCATAGAGCAGGGGTAGGTTTATGCAATTAGCTCCCCGAGATGACAAAATCCATGGGACAAAAAAAAAAAGACTTCAGCCAGGACAGTTTGGCTGCGAACAAAGCACCCAGACAGAAAACCTGACCGTCTTCAAAAGAAAGGCTTCCGGAGATGTTACGTTTTCACTTGAAAAAGTGCAATTTCCAGGTGATGACCACTTTAAACATACAAGACATGGCCTTTTACTGGGTGTTATTTCCGACTGGGTTAGGGTTGTTTTTTTTGTTTTTTCTCTGGTGTGGCTGATAGTTTTACATTTACTTAACAGAGAGATCAATCTTTTATATATTTTGTTTTTCAAAATATTTACCTGATTCTCTAATCCGAGTGTTAATTAAAGATTTTGTCTTGGAATGTGATCTGTGGTTTGCAAATCAGTCAAAGTGATTTCTGCATTTCAGTGTCAGTCCACTCAGTGTAAGTTTGACTTTTCTGTCTAGAGAAGATAAAATTATGTCAAACCCACAAGTAGAGCAGAGCGCTGTGTTTGCACTCTCGTTCCCTTTGTTGGCATTTCAGCTGCATGCTAATGAGCTCCATCTATTAACCACACGTCAAGAAAGTAGCTCGAGAGAGGTTTCCAGTTATTTAAATCACCTTTTTCAGAGGGCCTGGTCTGATGAAGAGGCAGAAGTGGTAATAAAACACATTATTTGCTGCAGCAGCAGAAAACAAAGTTTACTCTATAGATATATATTCTTTATTATAGATTTTTCTCGCATTGAACTCTTCTCCTTCAGCCTGTTTGATGACAACAGCAATCAGAGGTTCAGTTTTGTGAAATAATGACACTGTGTTTGCTCAGTTTTCTTTCCTCATTCCATTCTTGTCATCCTTTTTTTTCTTTCTTTTCTTTTCTTTTCTCCCCCTTCTTTCAGGGCTATCATGGAAAGACGACTGGCAGCCAGTATTAACATTCTCTGCAGGACCTCCACAATGTAAATCACCTTTGACCACCCTCCCTACACTGAAACACATTTCTTTCTCACCTTAAACAAAGTCACAGTGACTGGCGTTGTTATCAAGTCCTTTCCATGTGCACGTTGGCTCTACCTTTCCACTCCTCTGCATAACTGATTTCTTCGGAAACCACATCGTCAATGGGCTACCTCTGAAAGCTTTTATCAGTTTCCTGTTGAGCTGCAGTTAGCCTTCAAAGCAGTCATGGTTTTGCATGCATGACTTAGCTTTCCTTTTAATGCATAACCACGAATAGAAAAGCTTGCAAAAAGAGGAAGCAAGGAGGCTGACTAGAAAAGCAACGGTTATAACTGTCAACTTATCAGGATGTTTCAAGGTGACAATGTTGGCATAGGGGGTCAGAGAGTGTGAGTCCAAGCAGTTGATAATTATTAGTTATAACCAAGTCAACTATAATCTGAAATATTAATGTGATGTACATTATTTCAGTGCAAAAAGACATAAAGTAAAAATAGTTTTGTTTTGGACATTACAAACACATCCTTGCAATTTTTGGCATTATGACTGTAAATCTTGATGGTAGGTTAGGTTTGTCTTTAAAAGAAAGTTTTTGTAGCATAATACATCACTTTTCACAGCCTAATGGCCTTTTCACCCCTTCTGCTAGTTGTAATTCTCATGGGTCATGCTTTGTGCTTCTTCAGGTACTATTGGAAAGGTGAAATCCAGGATGCAAATGAAATCCTAATGGTATGTTTGCTTTTGCTCAGTGTGTACTCCGGTTTGGTGTAGTGATGGAGTGTTTGATGCGGTGTCATTTTTGTCGCAGCTGGTGAAAACGAGGACCTCCAAGATCCAGCAGGTCATTGATTACGTGAGGTAAGAGGTTGTATTCTTGTGTCGTTTCATAATTTAAGTTCTACAAGTTTTGACATGTTTGGTTTGTTGTGCACAAAATTGCTATTTCCTTCTAAAGGTTCTGCTCTGTGACTAAAATGCATTTACTCTTTGTTTACAAACACTGGACAAATAAACAATGTTTAGCTGCAGTATTCTCTTTATGTTGAAATATTGCTTGTAAATCTCATTTTAAACATTAATGTTATAAAAACTGAATATTTTTGACAAAGATGGATGAACATTTTAGGATTTGCAAACCAAAAGCTATGTGAAGCTGCCGTCCTTTCTAAACACAGAAGGAACAATGCCTGATGACTTCCCAGCCATCAGATGCAGTGCAACTTCATTTATAACGCACTTTAAAAAGAAATGAACAGGCACAAAGCAGGATTAAAATATCAGAACTTCTAGATTGTGAAGTGAGATAAATCTTACAAAAATGTACACTAACTTCCATCCATGCACGTTTAGTGGTTCATTTTTCTGATTTTCTGACTCTAAATTCTCTGATGAGCTAAACAGCCAAACTGTTTAGCTCATCAGGATACGGCTTTAATTTGATGACTAAACTGGGATTTGTCCAAGTTGTGCAAGTTGTTCAGCTCAGTGACTCTCTGAAACTCAACAGGACTTCTGTTTATTCTGCACTTCTTATTGCTGCTCTTTTTATTTATTTTATTCATGTATTGTTCTTCTCTCTCTTTTCCTTTTTTTCTTTTGTCAGTGCCACATTTCTCAAATCAAGTAATCAAGAATACAAGCTCAAGAATACTTTATTCATCCCCGAGGGGAAATTTCATTGTTCCCAATAGGAAGCTTTGTGTTCAGACTATTCAAACATCACACCATAAAGTCCAGTCACACACATTAACCCTGACTCTCCACAGAAACTAAAAACACAAAAACCCTGGGGAAATAAAATCCACTAAAAAAAACCTCTAAAATGAAAATAACATAAAGAGAAATAAGTCACCAGATCAGCCTTAAATAATTTAAATTGCTGAAGATAAAACACAAAAAGGGAATTAAAAAAAACCTACAAAAATAATCATTCAACTTCTGGTTTACAAAGTTAATATAAAACAAAAGTATTGTTTAATCTATTTAAATGGGTGAAAAGTTAATACTTGAATGAAGTGAAAAGTTGCGAGTTATAAAATTAGGGAAATAATTACATAAAGAAAAATGAAAGAATTAGAATGTAAAACAAAATTCAATTAATATTAATTAATCATCCCAACCGCTTAGTCCAACACAGGGTCTCAGGCCAGCTGGGGCCTATCCCAGCTAAATGTAGACTCCACACAGAAAGGCCACTGTCCAAGACTCACCCCAGCTGAGGATCAAACCAGTGACCTTCTTACTGTGAGACCGAAGTGCTAACCACTATTCCACCATGCAGCTCTCATTCACGATTATATTTATTTTAAAATGTAATAAAGGGCAAGTTTTTAACATTTTAAATGATCAAATTTTCTGGTTTTTGGTTCAAAGCAATGATTTATTTAAAGTTAAAGCTCCTTAGCGTCAGTGTTTTTATTTTATTTTATTCTATTTTATTTTCCACTGTTGTTAAGATACCATTTGATCACTAATGCAGTACAGTGCATATAATTATTTAAAGTACAACACTTACAAATGTCGTTAACACTATGATGAAATAAATAATATATGTAATATATTAGTATCTCGTGTTTGAATAAATAAACATATTTAAATATTCTGACTGATGTCTATAACAGAAAGAATAAGATAAAAATTAGATTAGATTTGGAATATTTCACACAGTTATTGAAATAACAAGCATGATGAGCAATAATATATAAAGGAAGCAATTACGGAGGAAAAGAAATGCAATTAAACTCATTCAACCTCACATGCTGCTTGTGTTTAAATGTGCTCAGTTTGTACTTTCAGCTCATTTTACCACGTGACAGTCACTCGCTGGCATTACATACCTTTTGTTTAGCAACATATAGGAGAAGAACACATGAAAGATGGAATGAGCTTTATATGCCCCCCAGGGAATCTTGTGAACTTTGGAATATCTGCAAGTAGAGCTGGGCGATATGACCAAAATCTCATCACGATAAAGCTCATTTTATATTCCCATGACAATAAACTTAACAATATAAAATAGTTTATGTAATTTTGTGTCAATCATCAGTTATGTGTCAGACATGCTTGGCAACGGCAGCAGTGATCTCCTTCCATCTGCGGGAACTATGGCTGTGTGACGTTCCACATCGGTCTTTTTGTATCCAAACCGCATCCATGCGACACAAATTTTCCCTCTTTTATGAACAAGCTCATTGGTTTGGGTTGGCTGGTCATCTTTTAATGAATTATCCTGCTCTGAAACACGTCTGCTACCTTCTTTCTTCATGTTTGTTTTTATTTTCCAGCGTGCATGCCGTAAAGCACATCTTGACGTAAAATACTGCTGTAAAACACCTTATCGTGGCGTAAACGACAGAACTTCATATGAAACGATAGACATTTTCTATTGTCCAAACGATATATGTCGTCATATCGCCCTGCCCTGTCTGCAAGTACCTACTGAACAACAACTGACTGAGCAACTTCATTACTTTGCCACATCTGTGCGACCTGCTCACGACCGAGGTATTTTTGGATGTGAAGCCAGAGTGTCATCTCCACTAAGTTGTATTTGAAGTTGTGTTTAAGTTTGCAGACCACTTAGGATTCAACAGGATAATGCCTTTTTTCTTTGCATGCAATGCAGGAGGCAAAAGTTTGGAAACGACTGTAGCTTGTGCAGATATGACACTCCCTGTGACATTCATTAATCTGAAGGCCTGATTATGTGTTCCTTGCCTGCCTTCAAGGTCTGTTCATCCTTATGCAAACCCAGAGGTCCTCAGTTTCCCAGTGGAGGATGGCAGTCTGGCTTACATGAAGTGGATGGATGAAGCCATTCCAGATGACTGATGATGCATCATTAAAACCAAAGCCCATCTCATCAAGGACTGCAGCCAAACAAGGAAATGAAGCCATGTGCACAGCCTGTTGTTTAAAGGCTTTGGATCAAAGAAGTGAGAAAATTCTCTGCAGGTTCACTTTGTCACCTGACATTTATACTGTTATACTTCTCTGGCCTTTTCCTTTTTTTTTTTTTTTTTTTTTTTATAAAGGACATTTGATGTCTGTCTGTATATCATACAGATGAAGCCATCGGTGAAAGGTGAACTCACAGATACCTTGGCAAGTTTATGTAAATGGAACATCAACCTGCATTAGTTGTATATTTGTTGGAGAACTTAAACATCTCTTTCTGCTAATCTATCAGCTTTGCAACAGTTGAAAATAGATGTTTTATTTGATCATTTTTATTTATTGCTTCTCTTAAGTAATATATACTGCAAAAAAATTAAAATTTTAATTGATTGATAAAATATTATTGAATTATTTGATGCTATTTTACCTCAGAACACTTTTGTTCACGCTTTGTAGTTTAAGTATTTGCTGTTATTACACAAGAATTACTGTAAATTAAATTAATGACCATTTTCCTTTTCATGTAACTCAGTGTGGAAATACTGTACCCAACATTAGTAGTATGTTGGGCTGTGAAACATTAGGGAAAACTATGATATGCAATTCTAGTACTGAGTATCATTATTCAGTATTAACTGTGCATATCGATTAGCTTTATAACATGTTTAAAAGCAGGAGCTCCTAAAAGTGGAATGCAGCCCTTGTGACAGTTACTGCTATGTGAAGTCATAATGACTTTACAACAGTAATAGTCTTAAAAAAAGGTACAGTTTATATTATTTTAGTCAGTCATTGTTTGCGTCATTGATATCTCTAATGTTGGTATCATGACCATGGTAAATTCCTGATATATTTCGCAGCTGCACCATGTCATTCTTTTACTGCCAGTCACAACATCACCCACAATGACGCCCTACTTTAGATAATCTACTGCCGTGAAGTAGATTAATTTTTAAAGCACTTTCCAGAAACATGATGGTCTTAGAAGAGTAATTAATATATAATGTTCTTGAAAGGATAAATTTATATTTCTGTGTTTTTGCTCATACAATTTTGGAGTAATGCTTTTGAAATTCAGCCTTATTAAAAAAAAAAAGAAAAAAAAGAAGTAAACTACACAACAAACTACTGGCAATAAATTAACATTTTGGTTTTTGTTTAATATGCGTTTGTTTGTTTTGTGTGAAAAGAGTTGGTGCTGACATGAGTTGGTCTCGGTGGGGTAACTTTCTGAACCGCTTAATCCAATTCAGGGTCGCGGGGAAGCTGGAGCCTATCCCAGCTGGCTTTGGGCGACAGGCAGGGTACACCCTGGACAGCTCGCCAGTCCATCGCAGCAGGCTGACTATATGAAAGTTATATTAGAAAGTAAAAGCAAACTAAATTCTTTAAAGACACAATTTCAGAAGTCCACAGAGTACATCAGCACTCCCTTAGAAAGTCATTCTGCTGTCATCGCCAGCGACTCTATCCTGCACATGCTCCTTTTCATCAGAATGATCCGTCTATTAAAATTCTGTTTGTGTATTTTAAAGAAATGAGCTTTTATGCTGTTACTTATTACAAATTTGCCAAGTACATCCTGCCGTGTTTGCAGTCAAACAAACTTTGTCAGCCACGTCATGAAACAAATATGCACAATAAGCCTTGCAAGCCTCAGTCTGCGGAAATGGTTCCTGGCGTGAGGCCTCAACAAAGAAACTGCAGACGTGGTTTAGTTTGATGTTGTGTCTGTGAAGCCAAAATAATCCCCCACCACCATACCAGCCCCAAAATCATGTACTTATCTGCTTAACTTCATCCAGACCAGTGTGTTTGCAACATGTGTATACATTGACATTTTCATGTTTAATTGTTAATATATGCACTGTGTTGATTTGTAATTATACTCAGTTACAGGTGCTGGTAGTCTGGTGGTTATAGAAGTAGACTGGTCTGAGAATCTGGGTTCAAGTCCTCAGGGTAGTAGCAGAAATGACCCCCCCACCCCCACCCACCCAATGCTTCACAGGTTGTAGAAAAACAGCAGCCCGCTGCTCATTGTGGTTCAAAACAGATTTTGATCATTTTTGTGTGGTTTGTAAGATATACACACTGACAAATAATGAATTATTCATTTAATCTCCGTACTTAATCAGGAAATGATGCAAAATAACACACACACGCACGCACACACACACACAGAAGGTGTTTTGTCCTGCACTTTAACTACTTGATCACTAGATGGTGGTGTTAGAGCACACATTGCTAAACCTTTTCTAAAACATAGATGACTGGGGTATTTCCATTACATATAATACTGTAACAAAAACATCCTTTGCAGTCATTTCACACACCTGTTTATCATCTTCTAAAAGAAAATGCTGCATCTGCATTGGAAGGTTTCTGGCTGGTGTTTGGAGTTGGTATGAAATAGGAAAACACGGTCTATCCAAGCAAGGATGGATCATGACACAATTTTATCATGTTGCTTAAAGGTAATCTAAGCAAATGCAGTGGAAGTACATCATTGCACATGTACGGTCTTATCACACCAGAACATGGCAGATTATGTGTGCCCTCGTTGCAGAGGTGTGATTTAGTATTTTGGACAGAAATATGCTTCCGTCAAGACAAAAGCTTTCCCTCTGAGGTTTGTGGGTTTTCTTTGTTTTCTATTTTTGAGCAGGACAAAGCCAGACTTCAGTCTCCGTGACCTACACACGCAGTGTTGGTAATTAACTGGCCCATCTACAGAACAGATCAGTCTTTTCCTGGAAATGTGATTCACACCATGAAGAGGAGAATCAGAACATGGAAACAGCTGCCTGTGAAGCAGCTGAAATCATGGATTCAGAAAGAGTGAACACAGAAAACAGAATAAAAACAAACTTTCACCCTGTGTTCTGAAAAGGCAGGTTGATGTAGCCAAACTAACTGATAAATATACCTCTCTCTATTTGTGTAGCTTAAAAAAAAAAAAAAGTGATTAAATTGTCCATCAAACTTTTATATAAGCTCATTGAAATGTCTGGTGGAGGGGAGCTGGTGCCTTTCTCAGCTGCTATTGGCCAAACTTCATCTATGAAACATCTTTTTCCAGGAAATTCTGCCTCTCACCAGTGATTCTAAGATTTTCCAGGACCAGAACAGAAGATGTTTTCAGTCTCTCCCTCTTGTTGGATCAATCCCAGCTTGGGTACAGGACACCGACACTTCTACACACTTCTTTGGAAAAGTTTCTACTTCTCTGACTGATCTTTCTAATGATCCAGTCTCTGTCTTACTTTTCATCCCTGTGTTTTGATTTAGAGTTTGCTTTTATTTCTGGTTATAACGAACATCTCAATGAGTTTTAATAGTTCATTTCTTGCCCTTTTGTCTGAGTTCGCCCTTTGTTCTGCAGAGCACTTTGAGCTGCACTTCCAGAAGAAAGCTCAAATAATTTGATGTAATTACTCTGTTACATATTAATTTAACTGGATAGCTAAAAAAAATAAACTAAAATAAATGACCATCCTTATTTTGGATTATGTCACTTATTTTAGCTACCCAGTTACTTTAAATAAACATACATGGAGTAAGTCATATAGATAACAGGGCCATCAGCAGATGATAGGTGTTGACTACAGCAGGAAAGAGAGCAGCTACAGCCCAAATAAATGTCACTATATTCCTGGCTGGCGACTAACCAGTCCTATTTGTACATGTAAAAGTCCCCCTGCTTTTGGTTCCTCATCATCTTAAACAGCCTGCAGATTGTACACAGCTTCTGCTCTCACCAGGCTCCCAGAAAAAGCTGTTTGGAGATGCGTTGCCCTCAAGTAGTTTAGTCACCTTTCTACATTTTAAAGCATTTATCTCCAGTGACTTTTTCTTTCTTCAGCTTTTCACACTCTCCTTTTTCATTGATTTTTCTGCTGACCATAGCAACAAAGGCAAAATACAGTCATGTAGCACTTTCATTTGTTTAAATAGGATTATTTCTGCATAGTGGATGGAGCTGATTATTGCCCTCTGCTGCCATGTGTCACCACCACACTGGTAGTTTGTTCAGAGCAATGAACCATGTAGATGTAGAAGCATGCAAGCTGATGGCTGTAGGATGTGTCGCTGTCACTGTTCCCCTTGACTGGAATAGTAATTAGAGTGAAGTGTTATGAGCATCCGTGTTCCCTGCTTACTGCATGGACTCATAACCAGCTTTCTATTGCTGCAGACACATTTAATACATTTTTTCTCACTCATCATCTTGTTTTGAATAACAGCTATAGGGATAATTAGGGTTTAATAAGTAATGAATGAACCATGCACATTAGGAAATTAATATGATCCAAGATTTGTGCACATAGAGACATACGGCCAGCTCTCTTTCCTCCTGCGTGTGATTAAATTCTCCATGGGACACACAGTGCAGAAGGGGGTAATTAAAGAATAACCTGCAAGACACAGAGGATGTCGACATGTTCCCACTGAGCGCTTTCATTAAACTGAAGGCTGAGTCTGCAAACCCATTCCACAAGATTCCCAGTTCTGTTGCATTTTTTATTTAACCTTTAACGCCGTTTCAGCTTTAATCTTGCTTTTTTTTTTTTTTTTTTTTTCCAAAGGCAAAGACAAATTCATAAGTATATTTTCTTCTGCAGTGACAAACTAGCTAATTGAACTCCATTTTTTTCAATTATTATTTAGTTTAAAGACAATTTTGGAATGAACAGCTTTAATTGATGATTTTTTTTTTTTTTTTTTTTTTTTTTTTTTAAAAAGGTCTGTAAAGCATCTGGATAAAAAGCTAATAAACATCTTATTATGGGGCTCGGCACTGATGTTTTGGACTCCCTTATGGTTTTTCTCTGGTGATTCTCCTATACAGTGTTTGCTCTGCAAATGATTGTTAAACTGTTATAAAACTTGATAATATGGTGCTAAATACCTCCCACTTTCAGGTTCCACAATTAGACCTGTGATATTTAATATAGTCAAAGTTGACGGTTATGCTATTATGCACTCTAAGGGATCATTTTAAATTATAAAACCATTTGCATACTGGTACAATTGCACCATGAGTGCAGAACAAGTATAACTGCTGTAATCTAAAACTTGGTGCACACTAAAAAAAAAAAAAAAAAAAAATGGACCAAGTTGCCTGAAAAATGAGCTCGTCTCCCATTTCAGATGCTGCTTCAGTGAAATATGAATACAGCACAAACCAGGTATCCAGATGTACAGTGGGACAACTTGACTCTGGCATTTCAGTCTCATGCTGAATGAAATGAGAACTTCAGTTTTGGTTTTGCCTACAACTGGAAACTAAAGAAAAAAGTTTAAAAGCACTTTTAGTTTATAAGCAGAACTCAATGTGGCTTTAATTCAACACAAAATGTAAAAACTTTCTAATTAGTGACCCAATCCATCAATGGATTTGTGTGAAATTCTGTTCGTATAATTCAGGTCCATAAAGTTGGACAGCAACTATGAGGAGACGGCATATGATAAAAATCATAACTTTAAAATGTTTTTTTCATGATCTGTGGGTTCTGGCTTGGGTTCTCCGCCTGTCATTTTAAGTTCTGCCTTTCCTGTTTTATCTTGTAGTTGTTCCTGTTGTTTATTCTGTCTTGTTTCCTGCTCATCAGCACATCTAGTTTAATTTGCTCATTTACCTCACCTGCTCCATGTTACTTTTCCTCAGTATACCCCCCCCCCTTGGTTTTAGTTATACTTAACCAGATCATCGTTGTGTTTGTTCCTCTTTATTCTGTGTAAGTTTCCATTTTACGTTATGAAAACCTTGTTTCTGCACCTGCCTGTCAGTCCTGCTTTTAGCTCCACATAGTTCACAGGTTGTGACAGTTTCTCATAAAAATAACTTCAAAGTATTTGAATAAGAAAATATCTTGACATTACGCCTGTTTGATGTACTGTGACAGAAGGATGACTTGGAAGTCAGGAAGAAGACACTATTTCCTTGTGTCATTGCTCTAAAAGCACATTAGATTTAAGTCTTCATGTCTTCCCCGGAGGTGTTAAACAGGACCAGAAGTTGAATAGGTTTCTGTGAAAACAACATGGTGTCCAGCCTGATCTGATGAAAAGATAAATTTGTTGCTGTTCAGGTTATGTCTCGTGTTCTTAGCGAATAGTTTTTTGTGGTTTTGTTGTATTTCTACAGGTGTGCACAAAGATCTTCAGTCTGCATGTTTTGGGAAACTGCTTTGCAAATTTGACCCAAAGACACCGGGGCTTTTCAGCTAAATGATCAGCTCTTTTTTTTTTCCCCCTCTGTCATTTGCAATGCCTGCACTTAAGCTCTCAGTATGCAACTGGGAACCACTGGTTCTCAGCCTGCTAAAAGGGGTGCATTTGTATTATTGTTGAAAACCATAAAAACTGAATATTTACGTCTCTTTCCACGTCTTACCTTGTATAATTTAGCTTTATTTTCTTAGTCATGGCTTCATGGCTTGCAGCTACATTACATCTGATCTTTGCATAGAGCAGTGGAAACAAGGTGAGTGGTGTTATCTGTTGGTGGGCGGAAATGTGGGTGGTCCAGATTAGCATTTTGATTCCTATTTACTAAATAAGAAAAATACAAAGTTACACAATTTTAAGGGTGTATGAGAGTATTTTTCATTAGAAAAATCTTGTAAATTCACAACTTTGAGTAAAACAAAAATAAGAGGACTAATAACTGCGAGAGTGGAACTTTAAATTGATCATACTGCATATCAGAAAACAAGGATCTACCTTGTGGACATGTTGGCATGCTGCCTTTCAGGCTGCAAATTCACAAAAGATTGGATCTGTCACATTGAGCTGAACTGATGTAGTACATGTAAGCTTAGAATTGGTTTAGTGTTCAGCATGGCAAGGTTACAGAGAGGGGAGGGAAGACTGATGGCTCAGTGCTTGAGTGAGTAAGCCTACACTAAAGGTAATTGCTTTCTTCCTTTCTTCTGCACCTCCTCTTCTCCTTTAGTCTCAACAACTACCCCTCCACACACACACAAATGCACACACGCACACGGTTGCTCCTCCCATTTCCCTGCCACTGTGTATGTCATGAATCTCCATCTGCAGTACATGTGCTTTGTATAAGACGAACACATCCACTCTCGCTGCTAATGAGAACAAGGATGAGAGAAACTGGGAGCGAGATCGGAGACACTTGGCGTGGTAATAAGGAAGCTAATTTCCTCTCCAGTACAGTCCCCCTGCTTCTTCTGCTTACTCTCTCTCTCTCTCTCTCTCTCTCTCTCTCTCTCTCTCTCTCTCTCTCTCTCTCTCTCTCTCTCTCTCTCTCTCTCTCTCTCTCTCTCGCTGTCTCATTCTCTGAGCTGCTACACAGACTCCGTCATCAAAACACACACTGAGGCGTGCTGGCTTTCTCACACTCTGTAGCTTGTGGACACACTGGAGCAAAGACTGAAGATGCAGCACCAGGAGATCATGTTTTCTCATTCCCCCACAGGTAAGTGTTGGCTCTCTGTGTTATGCATGTCTTTGCATGCATTACTGTGCACCTTCTCTCTTGTTTTTAGTGTCACAGGCTGACTTATTTGCCTCAGTCTCTCCATCCACCTATCCATCTTCCTGCTGGTGTGTTTGGTTTTCCTTTTGAGGTGTGCTTGTGAGCTGCTGTGCTGTAAGAGATGAGTACTGATTGTGATTGTGGCAGACAGTAGATTTGCTTTCCTCCATATGGCAGTGCTGAAGGTAGAGTAGCTCCTACTACTATGTTTCACTCCCAAAGCACAGCTGTGAAAGCGCATATGGACCACAGAGTAGTTCACTCCTCTGACCTAGATACAATGACAAGGGTTATACTTTTTCTTTTTTTTTATATCTGAGATCTGCTCACTTTCCCTTGATAGTTGAAGCTGCCAAAGCATAAAGTGTTGTTTTGAGTATCTCCTTGTGGAGAAAATACATTATTGAAGGCTGCTATGATAATCCTAGTCACTTTGAATTTGAGCTGTAAGAGTCAAACAAGCTGTTTTGAAGAAAGAATGTTTGTATGTGGGTTCTTATATTGTCCATACTGCAACTCATCACCATGTTTCAAGGCTACAGTAAAGAGTGTGGTGAGATGAAGCTGAAAACTTTGTATGTTTTTTGTGATATCTTTTAAGTAGAAGATAAACATGGAAAGGTTAGCGGTCAAATACTTGCACTTTAGCCTACAGCGTGGAAAAAAAAGCACATTTGCAGATTTGTTAGCATAAAGTTATGCCATCCTTTTGATTAGACACAGTAAGGGGAAGAAACAGCTACATGAACTCATTTTCAGTCAGTTGTAGTTTGTTTCACACCAACTCTGTGATAATACGGGTCATTTGAGGGGACAAATCTCTCAAATATACTGAATTTCAAATCTGCTTATCTTAAGTATGAAGACTGTTGTCAGACAAAGAGGATTACATTTATCATTTCACTCATGCAGGTTATGGAAATCCAAAGTGCTTGAGCAAAAATGCCTTTCTTTGTTTTTTGGGTTGTTTGTGAGTACACTGCATGATTGGCTGATAAGTTACCCATCACTCATTACAGGTTCCAAACAAACTCCCAGTTGGAATAATTACCTGTATAGCACTTCAGGCTGCTTTATATTACTTGTGTACCTGAGATAAAACAAGGACAGAAAATACAGCAGCACCTCAAGCGTTGACAAATGCACAACGTGCTTCATTATAGACGCATGACAGTGGTTTGTGCAGTCTCGCTATGCAAGCATCCTTGGCTTTTTACTGTGGTGCATATCTTCTTCTTTTTTTTCTTTCTTTCTTTTTAATCTTTTGTTCCCCTGACAGTCTTGGCACAGTTTCTGTAACAATTTGAATGTGAAAAACCTTAGTCAAAGATCCAAACTGTATCGAAATGAGCTGGCAACAAACATTGTCTGAATGTAGCAGAAGGTGACAGAAACACAAACTGATCTGAGAAAATGCCTCCAGATTCGGGAATCACTTGGGCGGAGGATATTTAAAACATCCTGATAAACATGATCTGTTCTTTTGTCAGACATTATTGCAATGTCAGCTTAAAAGTTTCTAAGGTATTGAAAAGGAGACATTTATCAATCGAGCCACTCGTCCGTAAAGTTAAGCGTCTTGAAATATTGAAAGATGGCCTTTCCCTTCCCGACAAAGCGTCAGACAAAAGATGCTCAACCTGCTGCCAGAGTTCAAACTCGGAGCCTGTTTTTAACTGGCATCCATTATTGTCAAATTTTGCTCTACAGACACAACTCTCACGTTCCTATTGAAAGATGAAACTGAAGCTAATTGGATTGAAATACAAATCAAGCCTCTGTCTAACATGCTCGAGTCGGTTTTGTTGTATCATTGTTGACTCTTATCATATCCAGGCAAACAGGGACACAATGTTACTTGCAGAATGCCTTTTTTTCCCCTCCATTGTTTTCACAGTCCATTTGTTCTTCAGAAAACTTAACAAGTAGACTTTTTGGGCCACACTGTTCCTCTGAACACAATCTAATATTTATATCCCATGAAGTGCTAAAAGTATTGAAAATTGAGAATAGGAGTGCTTGTTAGTCCCAGAAAGCAGATATTTGGTCTTAATTCGGACCTTTTTAAATCTTTCTTTACTGTTCTTGCAAATTAAACAGATGTTTTTACTCGCGTTCTTTCTTCAGGCAATTGTTGATAGCTGATTTTATGTTACTTAGCAAGATTTACAGCTTGCTGGAAATTAAAGACAAAAAACAAGAGCGCCTATTTTTAACCGCTCTGTAACCATGGCAAAGATAGAATCAATTTACCACATGTTACTCAGTTAATCAACACATCAGTTTAATGCCTAACAAAGATTAAACTTTGTTTTATAGGTTATTTTTGGGCGGTGAGAAAAATTAAATAGATTATTGAATTAAAGTGAATACATGATAGCAAATCAGATAATCAGATTATTTTTATATTAAACTAATAACATGAACAATAACAAAAATATCCAAGAAGCATAATCCAAACAGATAAAACTGTATACAAGTAAACATAAGTGATTTATCTCAAATTTATAAATGGAAAAGATTAAACTTTTACCCCATGTCAAGAATAAGTTGGTTACTGCGTCTTAACCTTCGACTGGGTCAGTTTATATAAGTATGTTGAAGCTAAAATGTGATTAATGGCTGATGTGAAACATGACAGAAGTTTAAAAAAAAACAAGTTAAATTTGTCAGAAGTATTTTCTGGTGTAAAAAGTTTTGAAACGACTGAATCTTCACAGAATATCTAAAACCTGTAAAGCAGATTCCTTCAACAGGCCGGTTTAGATGAGCCATGAAGCCGAAATCCATACTAAGTGGGAGTTGCAGTGTAGGTGAACGTACTGTTATATCATAGATAGTCAATATAACCTCCATGTCTTTGTAAAACCTTAAAGAAAACCTGGAATGTCAAGAGGAAAGTGTGTAAATTTAAAACCTCGCACTCAGATTAAGCTCCAAACAGAGTGGGGACCTAAACAGAAATATTTTCAAAGAAAATTTTTGTCAAGCTTTCCTACCAAGAGGAGAGTATTGATTTAAATTGGTTTGGGTTTTTTTAGATTCAGTCAATCCATAGCAAAGAGAAGGGCACTGAAACTGCATGCAAAAAAAATTATAGGTTTAATGTCATTTTGTCAACCACAGCTATTGATGAATGGGGGTAAAAATGCTAATATTGTGCAGTTATTGATCCCCTCGGTCAGCAGATAAATTCAAGGAAAGGGCAGCACACACCACGGCTGTAAGCACATGCAAAAACAACATGGCCAGACTTATCGTTAGACTGACATTGGAGCGTTGGATTACTGTGATTGGTTAACACGCTAACACTGCACTGTCATGGACACACCTACATTCGAACCCACATCTATACACAAATCTATTGAAATAATGACTGGTTGTCTCCTTAGTGCGCTGCTAATTATAACTTGGTGCATGCTCAATAACATGTCTGGCACACAATCAGGAGTAACATCACAAATACAGCAGACAGACGTGTTTCCTGGCATTGGGAAGCATGCTGTATAGAAGTTACATGAGAGCAAGTGGGATGATTTAAAATGTTGTTACGACCCTCAATGGAGTTTGTCCAGGGGTAAAGGGGGGGGGGGGGGGGGGGTGGCAACATTAACAAAAGAATACCATGAAAATGTACAAATGAAGGCTTTATTCTTGGGACCCACTAGTCCCTAAACGCATCAAAGACCAGAAAACAACCAAACAAACCCAATAACAAAAGTGTCCACCAAAGCTGGCACCAACCCAGCGGTAATCGCAAAAGCGTCAATGCAAACACCAAACAGTCAAAACTCCTTCGCAGTCACTGAAGGAGTGGCAAGCCGTGGCACCAGGCTCAACCAGAACACAGCTGCCCGGAACGAAGTTCAATCAGGGGCAGGTGGGCGTGTGGCGACCAATCAGCACCCAGCACACATCAGCCTGAGGGCAGCTCCAGGAAGGAAGCCAGGTGTATCAAATCCCTCAGGTGATGCTTGTTGAAATGATGAGCTAGTTGCACCCTTTTTATGCTGTATTTGCAGATTGTATCCTTGAACAATTAGTGCCCCCCGCATGAGGCGCTGATTGTGGTTGTACATCCTTGCTAGAAAGATCAGAGGATTATGATCAGTAAACACATGCACGGGCACAGAGGCAGATCCCAGGTATACGTCGAAGTGTTGTAAGGCTAACAACATTGCCAGGGTCTCTTTTTCAATGGTGGAATAATTTAACTGATGTCGGTCAAACTTACGGGAAAAGTAGCAGACGGGATGATCAGCTCCATCTCCACCTTCCTGCAACAGAACGGCACCAGCTCCTACGGCACTGGCATCTACCTCCAGTTTGAACGGCTTAGCTAGGTCCGGAGCAGACAAAACTGGGGCATGTTTGAGTAGGGCTTTCGCACTCTCAAAGGCATGCTGACATTCAGGGGTCCAGAAAAAGTCATTCTTTGGGCTAAGCAAACTAGTCAAAGGATGCACAACGGTAGAGAAGTTCCGGCAAAATGCACGGTAGTAACCAGTCATACCGAGGAAGCGTCGCAGAGCTTTCCTGGTGGTCGGGACAGGGAAGGCAGCAATTGCAGCAATTTTTGCCTCTACCGGTCTTACTTCCCCCTGTCCAACAATGTAAATATGTCATAAACACCTGAATAAATAAATAGACCTCATATTCCTTTTCTTTCAAATGTTAAAAGTTGAATCTGAAAGATTACCTTTTAATTCAGTCAGATGCAGATTTAAAATCTGGGGTTTCTGATGTGGAAGTGCATGATTGCACAAACAAGATTAGTGACAAGAGTTTTCATTCATTCATTCATTTTCCGAACCGCTTATTCCAATTCAGGGTCGCGGGGAAGCTGGAGCCTATCCCAGCTGGCTTTGGGCGACAGGCAGGGTACACCCTGGACAGCTCGCCAGTCCATCGCAGGGCCACACACAGAGAGACGAACAACCACTCATGCTCACACTCACTCCTAGGGACAATTTAGAGTGACCAATTAACCTATCATGCATGTCTTTGGATGGTGGGAGGAAGCCGGAGTACCCGGAGAGAACCCACGCATACACGGGGAGAACATGCAAACTCCACACAGAAAGGCCACTGACCAAACCAGCCAAGGATTGAACCAGCGACCTTCTTGCTGTGAGGCCACAGTGCTAACCACTGTGCCACCGTGCAGCCGTGACAAGAGTTTGTGATGTTTATTAGGCTGGACGAGGTTGAAAACACTTCTGAAAGAAATTTGTTCCACCAATCTACAGCTTGACTGTTAACCTCACTAGAAGTAATGAATGATGAAGATTTTTTTCCCCCAAGAATTTTCAAGGTGTTTGATCCATGAAGTCAAACACTTTTTTTTTATTTTTTTTTTTTATTTCTACTTGGAATTACTGTTGATGAAGTGTGTGGTAGGACTGGAGAAAGTGGATTCTGCAGCAAAATAACACTTCCAATAACGCTTCCGATTAAAGACAGTTTAAAATGATTAAAAATGAATATAATAGGATGACCTAGATATAATCCAGACCTTTATCTAACAGAAACGCTGAAAAATGTATCTGAGGCATGTTAACCCATAAAAATCCCTGAACTTGAGCTGCTGAATTTGCCATGGCTGAAGTTGGACAAATCAACATTTGGGGTAGCGTAGAAAGAGAAGGTGACTGAAGAAGTTGATGGCAGAAATGCACATGATTGTATTATTTATATACATAACAATTGGCCTTCAAAAATAAGCAGCTTTTTGTCTAATTTCTTTTATAACATTTTGTTTGTCTATTCCTGACAATTTATTGTTGTAACAATGAGAGGGAGGGTAAAATTTAAAAAAAAGGAAAGTTCCTAAATGGTTCAAAGACACTGGCAAATATCAAATGTATGAAATATAAATGCTACATTTAGAGGCTAAAACTACAACAAGCTTTTAAGAGATCCATCAACAATGAGATCTAATGAAGAAAACTATTTATTTTATTTTTTTTTAAAAAAAAGCTTATAACTAATTAATCTGGCCATAATCTCTTTGCTTATTAAGAAAGCTTTCATCTTTTATAAGTTTCATTATTAAGCCTCAGAAAGCTCCATCTTGTGTTGAAAGACTTGTTGTCAAGCTGCTAAGCAACTGGATATTTACTGCTTTTAGATTCTGATTCATTTGAATTTAACACAAAGAGCACACAATGCGCAAACTGACATTTTGATTGCCTTACTGAGTGACAAGTGAAAATATGTGTGTGATCAATAAATCAGAGACCATGAAAATCAATAGTTTATTAAAACAAAAAAGCTTCATTGTCCTTGGGTTTGTCAATCAACCAGAGTAAAACTCCGGCACTCTTTATTGAAAACAGTGGAAGGTGGTTTGATGTGACCTTTTGTGGTGTTATTAAAAATGTTTCTTCACTTCAATCTTTTGTGAAATTAGAAACCCGGTCGCTGCATTCGCTGGGAGATTTACACTATGAAAATGGAAAACTCGAAGCTCATCTGCTTCACACATGAACTCTGAGTCTCAGACCTGTTTTTTTTTTTGTTGAAGGAAATGAATGTAGACATACCAAGCAGCTCTGTGTCAGAAAACTTCCTTCATTTCTTTTTATCTTCCTCAAAATTTGAAAGCTTTTCAACCTGACTCCAAGTTGCATAATTTAATGAACACAGGGAATTAAATCCTACCTCTGCGGAAGTTGAGTTAAATGGAAAGCAGCTCACCTACTTCCATCCTCAGCATGACTGTAAGCTGATCAGACAGTTTCCGTATGCAGAAACTACATCTGTGTGTCTGCTCTGCATTAAGGTGTCTGTGCAGGGACGTGTAATGACGTGCTGATGAGTCTATCTGGTTAATGCATTCGGGACAAAGACAACTTCTAGGATTGTAAGGTTCTTAAAAATAATTACTTAGGGTTTGCACACATGTAGACAAGGTTGTTGCTGCAGCTTGCTTCCAGCTGCTGCCTGAACAACATACTATGAATTTTAAAATGCTGTTGACTGCAGTAATATTTATCAAAAGAAAGGACACTGTCAATATCAATGCATTCTTGCTTCAAGACTTTGACTAGATGTGAGTGGATTAATACATGTTACACTGACTAAAATGAAGAGAAAATGATCAGACCTGAAGCATTTGTGTTTGTACCGTTTACTGTAGAAGAAACATATAAGATATCTGCCTCAAAAACAGTCTGAATCCTTATATGACTTTCTGTTTTTGCTCTTATAAATTTTTAAGTGATGCTTTTCTGCAAGGAGTGACAATGGGCTAACTGTCAGATAAGACGCATGTACAAGTACACCTGTGTATATATTCATCTCAAGGGCTGATTTATATTCTTCATCAACTTTTCCCATACCTGGATCCCAAGGTATGGGATCCAGGTATGGGAGGTTGTCAATTCATTGTAAAATAAAATTTTTTTTTTTTTAAATAAATTTTTAAAAAAGTCTACATTTATTCAATAAATTAGGAATATTTATCAGGGCTGTCATTGGGAAAGCATTCATTTTTAATGCATTAATGATAAACTACAAAGTTTTTAGTCATATCCTGTGCGTTTTACATGGAAGTTTTGATTCCTTTTTAATGCTGAATTAAAGTTACTTCCGCTTTAAACTGATGAAAAACAACTTAATTCCTAATCTTATTTCTAGTCAGAATTAACCTTAATATCAATGCAAGTGGCTGATTTATTCATATTTTAATTCCGAACTATTTAATTCCTCTGTCACGTAAACCTTATTTCCACTCTTATTTCTTCTCCTTCTCAGTTGCTGTAAAAAGTGAAGTAGTATGCTGGTGTTGAGCTGGTACTTCAAATTTATAATAAAAATTGTGGCTAAACTGGTACTTATAATGTAGTTTTTACATGTTAAAACTGAAAAGACGAGAAGCAAGAAGCAAACTTTTTTTCTTTCCTGTAGGTGTCACTGTCACACGTCACATGCATCCTCTGTCCAATCAGAGCCCTTCCCAACCCGCCGCTCTAAAGAGGAATTAAGTGAGGATGTGTTTCATGTAAATGTTCATTCAGAATTATTTTCATGTAGACTGTAGGAGAATACGTTATTTCTAAATTATGTATTTACGAATTAATAAGTTCCGAACTAAAAAACATCATGTAACTGCAGCCAATATGAGTCTGAATTTACCACTGAGCACTGTCAGACATTTTGTGGATGATAAAAGAAACGACTGAGCGACTTACTTTCCTGTTTTTATTTATATCATCAACACCTGTGTAAGAGTGAGCTGTGTGTGTGTGTGTGTGAATTGATACAATGCATTTCTAGTGTGTAAAAGCATATGCAGTGCTTTTCTGAGATCAATGTCACCTTACTGCAGATGCTAGAAATCCAATTTATGCCTGCGTCAGTTTCTTTTCAAATCTGTTTTTTTTTATTCACCTGACATCTACAGAATAAATAAAAGAAGCAGGGGGAGACAAAAGGGGGAAAAAAAACACAAGAAGTGTGGTAGTTCTTACCTTTCCAGTGGCATTGATTAGCAGGAAGATCATTTTTGTATTCATGAAATGAAGCGGTTGAGATGCAGTTCCTCTCACATTGACACAAACAGTAATTGCCCTCCCTTTTCCTCTATCACCATTTTGGGGTCACTTCTAGGAAAAATAATCAGAGCACATTCTGCACTCTTTACAGCTGTTTCTATGTCTTTCTCTCCCCTCTCCTTTTAGACATTCGTTGTCCACTGAGGCACCGGATGTCACGTGGATATTCCTATGAAGAGAGAACTGCATGGAACCCAAAGTACTCTGCAGTTGGTGACTGTCACATGTTGCTGCTTGATGAAGAGGAGGTGGTGAGAGCAGACAGTGTATTCTCTTTGTTGTTGCGTTTCTCTGTCTCTGTTCTTTCTCTTGCCTGCTGTTATTTATTTATTTTCCATTCTGAAATGATTTCAAACTTTACGACACTCCCGTGTTTGTGCGTAAGCTATTCAAAACTTATGCTGAGATCAAACTTTGGACATCAAATTTAAATTTGCTCTGCAGTACACATTCAAAAATAGAGGTAGCAGCTTGTACCTAAAAAGGTACAAATGCTTGTCGCTGGAGGTGTACTCTTTTGAGAGACATTTCTGTACCCTTCAGTTCTGGTCTATTTTTGTACCTTATCAAGTTCAACCTCACCTTATCAAGTTATGTTTTTTATGTTTTTCACAGCATTAGGCCTGGTCCATTCCACTTAGCAATATTATCTTTTCTTTAATCTAGTAATAATCTTCAAAACCTCAAAATACTGAAGTTGTGGGCTACAGCAAGTGTTGTGCATCTAAACCGGTCTTAACAATACATTTCTTTCGAGGCGACTTTTTAAATTGTTTTTTAATAAAATCATCAAATATCAGTTGTACTATGTGGTGAAGTCGTAGGAGGGTATACTGATTGCTGAAGCAAAGCTGGTAAAAGTCCCAGTGTGCACTATACGCTGTAAAAAATAGTCCCGGTACAAAAAAGGAGAGAATTTAAAAGTGCCGGTATTGCGCACCGCTGCGTACCGGCCCACTTAAAGCACTGCTGCTAACAATAGTTTTTGTCACAACAAACATTTTTCAATACTGCAGGTACCCTTATGGTTAAAATGGTACAAATTTGTACTTTATGTCACTTTGAACCCTTTTTCGTACTCTGAAAGTGTGCTTCTGGTCTCTTAAAGACCAGTATTGTAATTTTGAGAGAACATTTCTTTAAAATGTACCTATAGGTACAGAAATGTCCCTATCTTGTACCTCTATTTTTGAGAGTGTACCATCCAAAAAATAAAACCATGCCAGCTCTGAAGCTTTTGTCTACTAAAGTCATTTAGGAAGTTGTTTTTTTTTCAGTATTGCTTGACTGCTTGAGTCCCATGAAACATTCTTTTATAATATAAACAAACCCATTTACTTGCTATACCAGCAACAAAGTGTATCAGAATAATTTCACATATTGCCAGTAAAGCATTAAGTTAACATCCTGAAATACACCATTATGGATGTTTTTTTTCTTTTTGTTGTTTTTCATCATTCTCTAAAGGTGTTCTGTGTAAATCATTTTTGGGGATTTGATGGTTTACCTGCAGTAAAAAAGGTTAGAAGAGGTCTGCATGTTCAAAATTGAACCCTTTGATGCATTGTATCATGACAGTGGACACCAATTTAACAACTGTTTTCTAATATATTAATAAGTGAAGATGGCATGCTTGCAAGTTTGCCACTTTAGTGGACATTAGGAGAGTCACCCATACACTGCTACTCACTGAAGAATAAACAAAAACTGTAGCATTTCATATATACACATACATGTGATTGCCAAGTTTACCTCAGCGATAAACATTTTTTAGAATATTTGTTATATAATAATGTCAATATATTATTCAATGAATATTTCTATAGAGTAGATAAACTAAACATCAAATGATAAAGACAAAGAAAAATGTGTCTGTATATGTCTGTACAAGTAAAATATTGTAGCCCTACGCATTGTTTTTTGGGTTTTTTTTTTGTTGGAATTCATGCATCAGAGGGTTAAAATCGCACTAGCTGGCTTTCTGACCATAAACATGTGTGTTTCTGACTCATTTTGATGGCTCAGTAACATTTATTATGTAAACTCCCAGAGCTGGTATAGACTAATGCTGAGAAAACTGGACTTCACAATGTTTAGTCCCAAAGTCTCGCTTTGAACATGCACTGTGGTGGATTTATCAAAGAAATGGAACAGGTCATTATGGGAGGAAACTCAGAAAAGATAGTGAAAAAGGGAGAAAGTAAGACTGTGGACGAGTTAACAGCACGCTGACTTTTTGCTGTCTGGAGTGAGCCCTGATTACAGATAGGGTGCAAGGAGGAGGTTGAAATAAGTTGGATTTATATTCATGCAGCATCTGCATAAGGTCGGTTACAGCATCACTGCCATATGCCCTGCGCAGGTCCACCATCTGCGTACAAATTGTTTGACGATGAGTTCCTGGATGTCTTGTGCTCTTTCCAAATTTGTGCAGTAATTGTGGAAGAGAAAGTACAACACCATGTCGTAAGCCTGTACTTGAATGCAAGAGCATATTTTACCAGCATCAGCTTTGCTAGTTCAGCAGTAGATGCTGCATGAGAATAAATCAATCTTTAGCCGATGTTAGGGGGGTTTCTCGCTGAGAATAATTGCCAATATTCAGCTTTTTTCAGGATCAGGGAAGGTTTCTGATGGGGACAGAGTTCAGAGTTACATCAGATTCAGAGTCACAATGACACTGATCTAAAAAAAAAAAAAAAAAATCCTTCGTGAAGCTTGTTGCATGCTTTGCAAGAATCAAGAATTTTTTGTTTTGTAAGAACGACAAAATGGGTTGTTTTGGTTTGGTATGCGATTCATCGCATTCACACTATTGAGTATCTGTTTCTCTTCATTCTTTATTATCGGTGTGAATGCGATTAATCTTTATTCATCCTTTTAACCGTTTAAGCCACTTCAGCCTTTCAAATATCAAACTCTTCTGTAAATTCAGGAGAATTAAGCTAGAACTTTTTTCATGGCAAACTTTTGTAGTTTTCTAGATATTTAGCCTTTTGTAAAAATAAATTCAAACCAAATGCGGATTGGACACTGAAAAAATTCAGCTCAGCCATTGCTCAGTTTTTGCAAAATAAGTTGCAACCTGCTTCAACAGAGTTCAGAGCTCTGAACCAGTTTCCAGTGTCCAGTACGTGGCAGCCCGATTAATACTGACAACTTCCATTTTATTATTAATTAGGCATAGTTTCACAACAGCCATGTACACATAGAGATGTTTCTCAATGTAACTCTGCCCTGTACTACTTAAAAGCTGTCAAGTTTTACATGAATTCATGGTGGAACTTTACTTTTATTTAAACTGATTTTATTCACAATGTGTCAAGTTAGATGATTGCTCTCAGCTGTGTTCTTCAACCAGCAACATCTGTTTGTTAATATCTAAATTAGCATAGTTAGTATCAGCTCAGATTTTTGCTATTTTTTTTTTCCAATTTGAGAACACAGGTACTTTGAAAGACCACAGGAGCAGTTTTAAATTATTGTTTACAATGACTTCAACAACCAAACACAAGTTTGCTGCTGACTTTAAAGGTATAGTTATATCTGAAACCTATTGTCAAGACAAACTTTTTTAGCTGATTCAGAGGTCTGTGCCAGTTCTCAGTGTCTGGTACTTTGCAGTCCTAACTCCATTTATTTTCTGAAAACTTCCAGTTTTGTATCACCTTGGCAGTATCTCCCAACAGCCATGTACACAAAGATAGATGCTCCTACATGTAACCCAGTGCTCTTTAGAAAAGCAGCAAGTTTTACATAAATTCATGGTGCAACTTGTTTAATTGACTTGATTTAGTTCCTTAAAACCACAGACAACATATCAGCACTCCAACTATTAAACTACAGACAAAATTGCAAATTAAGTGACTAATGTAGCCTGTTAGGCATTGGTGGGTGGAGCTTCCCAGCATGCCTTGCTGGTTCTCTTGCTGTTTGCACCAGTTTCCAGTGTCTGGTACATGACAGCCCTATTAATACTGAAATCTTTCCATGTACACACAGAAATGCTCCTATATGTAACTCTGATCTGTGCTGTTTAAAAGCTATTGAGCTTTACATAAATTCATTGTGAAACTTCTGAATAAGCTGCTTCCATTCACACTGTGTCAAATTACTTGATTTCAAGCATTGCTCCCAGCAACCTGTTTGTTACTAAGTCAGCATAGTAAGCATCAGCTAGAGCATTTTTTAAATTTATTTTCTTTTGAAAAGGAGTGTCTGTAATATCAAGTCAGCTCAGGACCTCTTAATAAAAACTATTAATTGCACCTAAAATGAAAAGTGCTCATTTTCATCGTCACTAGATCGCACTCTAAGACTGGAAATTAAAAGAAACTACATGCTTCTCAGTCTATGGTGCTTTTCAATTGACCAACAGGTCGAGAGCAAAAAAATTACTGCCAGGGTGCTGCTAAGTCTTCTAGTGTTGTAGTGGTTTAATGAAAGGACTGTGGTTCGGAGGGTCACAGGTCAACTGCAAAATAGCAGTTCTTCTTCTCCTAATGGTTACATTTATGCTCAGAAAACCATGGTTTTAACCTTCTACATCTGTTGTGCTACTTCCCCCATTCAAAACTCTCCAGCTCATTCTGATATATATGCTTTTGCACTATTTATAACTATCTTTAGCTTCTTCACAGCAGTTTAGTTCAACCTTTCCCTTTTAGCAATCTTGCTGATCACACACTGATGGACGTTTTAAAAGGCATTTCTATGCAAATAGAAAAACTCTTCAATAGATCCGCCGGTACCTTGAACATCCTCTTTTCAATAGATAAGTTTTGCCTTTTTCCTCACATGTATATGTGGGCAGAATGGGGGGCCTTGTGGTTATGAGAATGGGCCTTCGCTCTGGATGTTGTAGATTTGAATCCAACAACTTATCACCTCTTTCCACATTTTATTCTTCAAGAAATTATTCTACTCACTCTCCAATTTTTATCACTTCAAAAAAAAAAATTCTTTGGATTTTTTTGTCAGATTGGAAAAAATGCTACTCATCTGCGAGCTGCTGGAATGTGCGGCCACCAATTTCAGTTACATCTTCAGCTTTTTTGCATTATACATCAGTGATTACACATTATAGCATTCACACTTGCTGTTACATAATAACAGCAAAATTTTTAGTTTACTTTGGGACTCCATTTTTGATTAAATAGAAAATTGCATTTTTATGTGGATGACATGTCAAAATGATGAAAACTTTACACAGATACACCTAAATTTGTCCTAAAACTACTTATTGAACCTTAAAAATGTCACAACAGTTTCAGTGAATGCTGAAAAAAAGTGACTTCTACACCACATTGATTTTCAGTTAGAGTTCTTTAATTGTTTTATCTTATATCGACTAAAGCATCTGTGATGCACATTTTCTTCCTGAAGCATCATTAGCAAAGTCTTCCGCAGCCCTTGCATGATTCTGTGATGCACAGCTACAGTTAATTAAAGCACTTTCGCTTAAGAGTTTAAAAACTAAACATGTGTGTTTGCCTTTTTATTTTCCACACCATCACCCCAAAATTCATTTGATCAAAACATTTTATGTGCACATGAACATGTGCACATTCAGTCTGAACATTGCATAACATGTGCACAAGAAGGTAAAAGTGCATGAAGGTTTTTCCTGTTCTCACAATATATGCATCTGCCCCCTGATGAAAACAAGCTGGGTAGGATTGCCAATAAAGAGAGCATTTGAATATGTACATATTTTAAAGTTTCAGTCAAAAATCAAAATGAATTGACGATATGTGATTCTTCAATAAATTGTCAGTCTTGAATTTCAATTGCACAACAGCTAAACCCTGTTCTTTACTCCTCTTATCTAATTATTAGTGTGTACATCAACAGCAGAAGTAATAAAGAAAGCATCGCTGAAAGAAAAAATTCCCACCTTTTTGTCCTGAAGTTACCTTTTCATAAAGAATGAGAGAAGTTTATTATTTCAACATGCAGTTTTATATTTATCTAAACTCATCCAAGCAGTGGAGACTAAAGAATTCATTTCTCCCTTTATTTTGGTCCTGTCACATCCCATCATATCAAACATCACTGATGTTACATGAGCTTCTCCCTTAATCAGGACCTGACTCAAGTGGCGAAAGAAGATTAATCCACTTGCTGTGTCTCGGTTTTTGTAATTAGTCTGGGGAGTTTTCACTTTACCATCTAAGAGATTACTCATTCCATTTCTTGCAGAGCAGATGGTGATCTTTGTGTTTAAAGGATCTTATACAAATTAAACATTAAAATGCAGTTTAACAAAAATAAAAAGGAATTTGAAGGAGCCATTTCTGATCAGTCCCACTGTTTAGCAAATTAAGGACATATTTCCTAAAGGATTAGTCTGTACTTTCATTTGATGTGTTTACTCTGCTTCTTCAATATTTGAGACAAGTGTATTTAGGTCATGCTGGATTATTAAATAATAACTCATGATAAAGTCACTCATACCGGGGAAAAATGTGGCAACATTTTTATTGAATAGTGCTTTGTTTCTGCTCGTGTTGGTTAGTTATTAATGCCCAGATGATTGGACATAGTTTTAACAGAATTCAGAGCTGTCCTGAAACCTTATTTCTGTCAGACAGGTGAAGAGGATAGTCAGAGGATCGGAAAGACACAGAGATTATGCGACGGACAAGGAATCAGAAGAAGTGAGAAAACAGGACAGACAGGCTGTTGGAACGAGTTGAGAGGTGTGAGGATGTTCGATAAGCCATTATCGCTCCAATTGGTGGACATCAGGCCCTTTTCTCAGCGCAGCCATGATTTTTCCTTTGTCTGTTTAATCTTTAGAGAACATTTTCAGTGCAAGCCATTGGAAGATATGGACTGACACAGATTCATGTGCTGCTAATGTCCCCTCTGTTGTGTTCAGTGACAACTCATTTATCAGGACTATAGAATCTATTGTGTGTTGTAGGAGCAGCACAGCATTTAACGTGAGGATGAGAATAACCACAGCAACACCGATAAGGAACCATAGTAACTAATGAATGTGGACGTGATGCATTTTACACAGGCATCTGATTTCTTTCCTCTCTGGTCCTTTTTTACCCTTTTCTGTGACTTTCATTAAGCGTTTCCAACTTTCTCTGCACAGAATTTCTTGTAATCCTCTTTTTTTTTCCTGCCTCTAACTCTTACAGCCGATCTGCTTCCTGTTTTTGCAGCAGAGGCGTTCTGCTACTGGCAAAGTTCACCTTCTGCGACGCACCATCAGCGTTCCCGTAGAAACACAGTTTCCAGAATTCCACAGCCAGCTGTCCACCGAGAGCCGTGAGTAGCCCGAGGCAATACTTCTGCAGTGATCACACACTCACACACATGGACACAAAGACCAACATTTACTGGAAATAATACAATTGAATGGGGAATATTTAGTAGGCAGCTATATAAATGACCAATTTATTTATTTATTTGACTGTAGAAGCTCCTGTGAGTGTGTCATTTTAATTCAGTGCAACTTTAAACTCATATATAGCTTGTTCAGTGCTTTCTTTTCATTAGTTAGTGTGTATAAATAAATAATTAAATAAACCAAAATCTGATTTCTAACCCAACAGGGAAAAAGAAATACAAAAATGTGATATAAAATAAATTGGAAAAAAGAAAAGAAAAGCATCCACTAGATGGAGACCTTGCTGCTTTGCTCTGTACACAGGACTCCTTATTTTAACCATCACAAGAGTCAAGTTTGTTTTTGGTTTTTTTTTAACATTCTCTCAACTTGAATAAATGAACTTTGATCAATAAGTAATGTGGCGCATGGAAATAAAACCTGGTGAAAGTGATGAATATGTGAAAGGATTTTTTTTAGCCTTTTATGATACAGTGTTTTCACTCATTAATGTGCACGACGGAAGCATGAACCACAGATCCTAAACCTTTACCCATCATGTCCACAAGTTCTTTGGCATTTTGAAAAAACAGGTGTTTATGCATTTGCATTTTTCCCCAAATGGATATGCAGTTTTTAGAATCTGAAAATGAATAGAAGTGTGCTTTTCAAGGTGAAAATTTTGGTAATGATAACCAGCCTCTTTTTTTCTTTTACTCTTGCATCATAAGATTGAGTGCAACTATGCTGTTTGCTGTTGTTTGTTGTGTGCTTTTAAGTGTTAACTGGCATATGCAGCTTGTGTTGGTACACTTTTTTCATGACTTCTTACTCACTAGAATAAAAATCCTTCCTCAGTTAGCAAAACCTTACACCCAAAGAGCAGATCAGCAGTTTGCACAAATATAAACACAGTATGTGATTGCTTGTTTTTGCAAAAAGCTGCCCACAGTGATTCACCACACTCTAAACACTTCCATCTGCTTGTGACACAAAATGATATCATGATGTATTTTCCTTGGCACTTTCTTTTCTAATGACCCCACCTCTGAACCAGTTCGTTAAACACTTTCACCAGATGTCCAAACACATCTATGTGCAACACATCAGCCAAATCACAGCAGATATACAGAAGTCCCCTTCATAAAACGTTTTCAGGTCTGTCAAGCTCACAGATAGGAACCTTTTTTCTTTAACCTCCAGCACAATTAATCAACCATTTACATAAGAACATTCAGAACATCCTAACTTTTTCCAGCTATGTTTATCTTGGTCAGTGTAAGATTTAGCGGTCAGCAACAGGGTTGTGTCAGTGTTCCATCAAGGTGGAACAAGCATCAGAGAGAAATCCTATGGGTTCACAATGGGTCAAATGGTCACTGATGTATTTTGGTCCTAAAACATTCAGAGCTTTATAAAGCAGCAAAAGAACTTTAAAGTCTATCCTCTAATGGTCAGGTAGGCATTGTAAAGACCTCAGGTTGACTAATGTGGTCCACTTTCTTGGTCTTAGTGAGGACTCAAGCAGCAGAGTCCTGAATGAGGTGAAGTTGTCTCATTGACTTTAGGTAGACCTCTAACAATAACATTGTCAATAATAAAGCTTGACCAGTTTTTTTCAGATCCGGAATATATTTCAGTCTCCATGTGACGGGGTCAAAGTGTGGTTTTTAAATTGAAATAGTTTTATTGCATGTGTTTTTAACTTGTTGCTTGCACTACTAACCCCCCATGGAGGCCTGTCGCATAACAACTAATTGTTAAGTGGGAACACCTGTGAATGGCTGGGCAGACACTTTAAAAGAGCAACAGGTGTGGCAGAAGAGAGACAGAGAGAAGGAAAACAGAAAGAGAAGGAGAGGAGCAGGTCAAGGAAGGGGACAGAGCTCCTGAAAATGGACGACGCTGGCGATGACGACGAGGAGACTGCTGAGGGACCAGTGACGACTGGTCCCGCCATGGCTTGGTGGTGGCTAGGCGGAGCCTGAAGTGCAGCAGCCGGTCTGGACCCTAAGGCGCAGCTACTCAGTCCTGGGCCTACGGATACTCCTGGCCCAGGACCAAGCGTCCTGGACGTGACGTTGCCGAAGGAAGGCTGAGGAGACTGGATCCGTCGCTGCAGAGAGGAGGACCACCCCAAGCCGCACGGTGGTCATTTTAAAGGACGTTTTAAAGACTGGGGTTTTATTATTTTAACTTAATAACCTTTTTATTTTATCTTGTTTTTATTAAATTGGTTTTTATTGAGACTTCGTGTGGTTGACTCTGCTCCCTCTGATTTTTTTAAAAGAACCAAGGTGGCCGGGAGGACCCTTCTTTTTTTACCTGTTTTTATTTTCTTTATTTTATTTTAACATGTTACATCCACTTTGACTCAGTTAAGAATATGACAAGAAATATGTATCTTAATCAAACTGCAAAATCTATGCTGCTTATATTTATTGATTGATTTGGTTCAGTGTGTATGCAGTTTTTAAAAAAAAGAATTTGATTATATATGAACAACATGCCTTTAGGACAAACTAGACTTTTTACATCGGTGTGTATTTGTGTGATAATTAAGCAGGTCCTGAAGCTGAAGAAACATAGACTGTAAAACCAGAGTTTGTATGTTCCAGATAAAAATAAACTAATTATGTGTATTTGTTTTTATAGTTGTTGCCTCATAGACTTCTCTAACGTTTGTCCAGTAAAGTAGTATAAAACTATAAACTTGAAAATGTACTTTATTGTTCCCTAAAAGGGAATTCATTTTTATCGTAGAGTTAAGCCAGATGTACTCATCTTTTTGACAGCTTTATTACTACATTCAGTGAAAAAACAGGGATGGGAGTTCTTCTTCATGCAAAATGAGGTAATGATGAGTAAGGCAAATGCACATGTGTTATGTATGTGCCTCTGTGTGGGGAAAAAAGCTTTTTAGTATGTATGAATTGTTTTCTAATGTGAAGCACTTTGTGTTGCTCTGTTCATGAATAGTGCTTTAGAAATAAATTCTAAATTTGATTCGATGCAGCTGGCTTTTTTAAAATAATAAATATAAAATAATTTCTGATCCAGGACCTGTAGGACTTTAATTGTGATATTTTGCCACTTTATGATGTGTGTCTGATGTCGGAATTCCAACAAATTTTAACATACCCATTATCACACCTAGGAATTTGATCTCTTTTCCACATTCAGTCATATGTATACGTGTGTGGGTGTGTATGTGTATATATGTATCATCTTTGCATTTGGAAAGACCAACAATCATAATGATAATGATGTGTGATACCTAACACTGCATTGTGCTTGATACAGGACCCAGCTCACCCAGTTTCACTTGTTGGTCTCGATATAGACTAAATTTACCTGCAGCCATTTCACCAGAATTCATATCAGTCAGCTTTTTTTTTTATATATATATATATATATACATATAATAAGATCTTACAATATTTATCTGATTTTTTGCTATTCCATAAAATAGAAAAGAAAAATTTTCCTGATGAGCTTTATCAGTTTTTTTTTTTTTGTTTTATTGCCCTGTATATGTGTTAAAAATTGATCGATGTGAAAATGTAATTTTGACAGCCTCGGTGTACTGAAAAGGTGGCACAATCCTGGTGATGTAGTAAGCCAATGAAATTACGTGTGATAAAGAATCTGAGACCTTACACCTGGAACCACTCAAGTTTTACCCGACAACACACACGCAAAACTGCTGAAATCACAAACACAATAACTGAAATTAAACACACAAGCTTCATTGAAGTAAACTGTGCACTGGTAAAATTCTTTTGAAACACACATATTACAAAGTGATTTTATCCCACAGCAGTGACATATGTATGTCCTCGCACCCTCTTTAGTGTCTAACCTTTCGTGCCCTTGTTTCTCTTTGTGTTTGCACATCTGTTTTCAAATTGTAGTTAACACACAAACACTAATGTCTGTTTTAATAGTTATTCAACAGCAGAGAACCCACCAGCTCTTGTCCTTGTGTGATTGAGGCTCTAAACATGCAGCGTGATAAATAAAAACTGCACTTGGATGAAAAGCAGTTCACAGAAAACCACAGCGCTCTCTCATCTCTTCTCATCGTCACACTGAATGGCGAGGAGCTGATGGCTCTTCTCTTTTGAATGCATCAAGGTTTTTGGCACAAACATGAAATAGAGAGTACTGTACTGCACCCTCAAGAACAACCAGGCTTAGCTCAAAGTTTTATTTCGTCTCATTTCAGCTCCTTGTTCTAAGGCATACATAGTTCTTTTTTGTTGCATTTTAAACTGTAAGCTGTCAAATGTTGGTCAGGATTACATGGAAGTGGAAATCTACCAGAGTATGTTGCATGTGTTATTCATTTATTTACTTATTTATTTTACAAACCTAGTGGCCTGAATGTGTTTTAAGTGCTCATAATCCTTCTCCGTGGTGTACATGATTAGTAACAATTAGCCAGGGTGTTTCTTACCTTTCTTCCAGTCATTGCAATCTATCTTGCTATTATGCCTAGAAATATTTAATTGTTTTGTCCCCAAGATTAATTCAAATACCCAAATACACTTCTAAGTCATAAATTATTGTAAACTTTATGGAAATTAAACTGAAGAGTTTTCATGATGAAAGCTGACTGAAAAGATAGTCGTCAAGCAACATGCATAGTGTGTGGTGCATCAGCTTGTAGACAGAGAGCCCAGAGGATGCTAAACTCAGAAACTCTATATGTGATTTCTTCATTATGTTGAAAGAATTACTTTTTGTTTTTAAATGTAACTATATATAGTTGTTTATCATGGCATTACAAACTGTATGAGCTTCAAAAATATATATCCATTCATTTTTAGATACTGCTTAGTTCAGTTAAGGGTTGCAGGGAAGCTGGAGCCTATCTATATAGGCCTATCTATAGAGAACAAAGTATCTAATAAAATATTTCATTCATTCAGATCTACAACATGTTACTTTAGTGTTCCCTTTTTTTTGAGCAATATTTATACATTTTACATATACACACCCACACACATATATATATATTTATATATACTACTTACTATAATACTACAGTAAGATGTTGTAGATCTGAATGAATTAAATATTTTTATTAGATACTTTGTTCTTTCCATCGCTGAATGTTCTGATAACAAAATCACACAAAAATTAGCAATGAAAATCAAATGTGTCAACCCATGGAGGTCTGGATTTGGAGTTATACTGAAAATTAAAGTGGAAAAACACACTACAGGCTGATCCAACTTTGATGTCATGTCCTTGAAACAAGTCTAAATGAGCCTTAGTCGTGAGTGTGACCTCTGCGTGCCTGTATGACCTCCCTACAACGCCTGGGCACCTCCTGATGAGGCAGCAGATGTTCTCCTGAGGGATCTCCTCCCAGACCTGGACTAAAGCATCTGCCAACTCCTGGACAGTCTGTGGTGCAACTTGGCATTGGTTGATGGAGCGAGACATCTGATGTCCCAGATGTGCTCAATTGGAT
>NC_136615.1:13320790-13330790 GCF_933228915.1 Telmatherina bonti | reverse complement strand
AACAGAGAGCATATTTCCAAGAGGCCATAGCTTTTCTTTGCCAGCGTCGAAGCCACATTGCTTTATGCTCTGGGCCGTCTGCCATGACAAAGTAGGAGACACAAAGAAAAGGGGGAAAAAATGTAGAACAGAACTTAAGACAGAACTTTTTTTTTTTTTTAATTCCTCTCTTGAGATTAAAGACTTGCATCCCACAGTCCAACTTGGAAAGCTGAGAACCATGAGTTTGAATCACACTTCAGTATGAAGTTTTCTGTTTTTAAAAAGTCATATTTACCTGCTTGTCTGAACCAGACGTCTTATTTCAAAACATATTCCTGAAGAAGAAGCCTTCTAGAGGTTCAGTATAAATAGAAAAGTGGATGCAGAAAGGGCAAAAATCTGATATCGTCCGATTGCATTTTCACCTAAGGCTAGCAGGTCACATGAGGGGTTCATGCTTTCTCAAGCTCGCAGGTATCAGTTTTCACTCTTACAGACAGACTCCCAGATGCACACATCACCAGTGTTGCTTGGAACTAATCTAAAAACAAATGCACCTCTACAGTACATGTCAATTTTTTGCACATTACCTATTACTTTCTATAATTTGCATTTAAAGTACATGTCTATGTTTTCAGCTGGCTAATACTAACTGTGAACTCTGATAACGTCTATTGGGCCTTTATAGACACCACAAAAATGCAACTCTTTCTCTTTATGTATCTTTTAAAAGGCTCATTTTAAACCAAAGGAATCAGCACAAGGCATTGTGATGGAAGTAAAACATTTCCACATTCACATGAAGAATTCCTGCTGCAAAATCTGTGGGACATCTTTTTGTTTTCCTTTTTTTTTTTTTTATGGTTGATAATTTATCGGGAGGGAGGTGAAAGGTCTGCCTTTAAGCTGGCATGTTTATCTCCAAGGCTCTTTTGCAGTTGAACCATACTGATGTGATGCATGCAGAATGTGATTTGATGTTGTCTTGCTTAAAGAAGAAAGGCCTTCACAGTGAAAGATGTTGTTTAGATAGCAGAATGTGTCGCTCCAAGTGTCCCTGAGACCATGCAAGGATTTCAGCTAAAGAATTATAACACACAAATGTGTAGAAGTCTGAAGGTCTTTTAGCCTTTTTGCTAATATATTTGTAACATTTTACATTGTTTCATTTTATCTGTTTATTTAGTTACTTTTTAGAAAATGTTGGAGTTAAAGCTAATAGCAACAGTACCAGTCAACATTTTGGATATATTTGACAAAGTCCAAAGTTAGAGCTGATAAAAACGGGGCTACTGTGAATTAAAGAAGAGGAAGGCATGTCCTTATGACGCTTAAAGGAAGACCAAAGAAGAAATTTATAGATGTTGTAAAACATGAGTTAGTGAGAAGAGGATGTAGAGGATAGGGTTGCCAGATAGAAGTTGAGGATTTTGCCATGGTGACCCCTGAAGGGAGCAGCCAGAACAAACACTGTAAGCTAATATCAATTTGGATCCAGTCCATAAATTTAATCTCCATAACACAGTCATGTTCACATATTATCTACACTTTGGTATCGCATCTTTCACAGCGGAATAACTGTGTCACCTTTAAGCCGTAACACAAAAAGCTGAAAACCTCTGCTGAGTTCAGCTAAAACTACTTCTTCTGTGCTTTTTTCTGAGTAATTTACTTATTCACTTAACTGAACAGCAAAAGTTTCAGGGTAATTATTCCCTCAGCTATTCCAGTGTCCTATGATATCAGTCATGCTTTCTTCTCTTCTGTATTTTCATCCCATTAAAAACAAGCTTTGCTAAGTGTCGGCGCAGCTATGAATCTTATACTTATGCGATTTTTCGCATGCCTGAATGCCTGAATTGTGGATAATGTTTTTTATATGACTTCTAATGAAGAGGTTTACAACATAACAAGTCAGCTTCATTTTTCTTGATTCGTTAAAATATATCCACACTGGACCTCATACAGGCCAGTATGATAGGCTGGGGACTTCTTTAATGATGAGACCTAAAGTGCGGTATAGTTGTGCAACAAACTGTTAACGTCATGGCGAACGGAAAACTTTCCTGTACTTATTTAATAAGCTTCCTCACAAGCATCTTTCTCTTTGCTTGGTATGGAAGTTATTTTGCCTACTGGTTTATGTCATACAAGCATGCAGAAATGAGAGGAGTACTCATGGAGGGGAAACAGGGAAAAAGGACATGGAGGAAGTACTTTCCATGCTCCTCATTGACATGTAAATAGGTCTGCATGTTTTTGTCCTAGATGAGAAAGGTTGACTGCTGGAATACCAGAGGAGGAGACAAAGGAACATTTTCAGTGTGTGTTTTAACTTGTGTCAGATTTTTTTCTTTTTTTTTTTTTTTTTTTTTTTTTTTTTACCAGAAAGGGGATTTAGCCAGCTGAGATTTCTTGGAGCGTTTTTATGGAAAACAAGGGGCTTCTCTTTTATTTTCCTTTTTGAAGCAAATCAGGTTTTCTCACCACGCTTCTAAAATTCCCAGATACTATCCTGATGAGGCTGGTCTTATGGGTGAGAGTGCTGCAGGGTTTTGGTATGAACAATGTTCATCTTTTGATGAAGGGTTTGCTTGCTTGTGTTGTTATACTAATATGTTGCCAGGCCTTAGCTGGCTGGTACAGTTTGTGTAAAATTTGGAACTGCTCTGTCAGCCCAAGTTATTATTTCGTGTTGTACCAGACCTCATGATCAATCGATTCCAGCAACTCCAGTCTGGGAGGCTGCAGCCTCGGCAGATGAGCATTGTTTAAAAGGTCGGAGAATGATGAAAATGTGATGTTTAGTCTGTCTTGTTTCCAGCTGTAAACAATTCTTCTGTGTCAAGGTCTCTGGGTTGTGTACATGTGTGCTTCCGTATACACCTCCTGGTTCAAATAGATTTGAAACTTTTTAATGGATATTCTGCAAAGTGGGAGGTCATTCTGACTTTTTGACTTGCTTGAAAGGGCTATTTTTAATGTCTAAAACACCAGAGTTGAGTTTTAGCTTGAGATTGTAAACTTAAATGTTTGAAATACTTTTATTAAAAGAAAATCAAGGCATGTTTATTATTTAAAAGTTGGCATATCAAGCTCATAATAAACGACCAACCAGTCAGACTTAGAAATTTATTGACATTTGTGATTTGCATGTGGATCTTATTATTACTACACTAACAATTACTAATCAAATCTGTTTGCTATCCTGTATGTTGTTGTTTCCTTTTTGGCTTGTCCCTCTGAAAAAGTCACCACAGCAAATCATCAACAGGGGTGCATGTTGTACGTAACCCTCTGCATTTAGCCGGGCTTGGGACCGGCCCTCAGAGAACAATCATGTGTTCCCACCATAGACTGTATAAAAAAAATGGACGTAGCCTCCGTGACGTCATACATAGGTTTCTGAAGAGCTGAATTGAAGCTTGGTGGGCGGTTCCTACCATCACCATCTTGGCAGAGGCATGCGTGTCATCGTGTCCCCTGGAAAATACAAATATGGGCAAAGAGGTGGAGCTGAGAGGGGGGCTGTGAGCGTCATGGTGGATGAATGGCATCAAGCTTTCTGTAGCTAAGAGCTAACTGAGCTAACCCGGAGATGACAGGAGCTAACCAGCTAACAGAGGTAAGCAGGCTAACGCTAAGTCACATTGTTAACCGGCTAAAAGCCACGGTTGTTCTATATTTTTCTGACTTGAAGTGGGAGAGCGAGTACCTGTCAGTCAAAAAGACACGCCCCTAAATATGCTGAACTTCGAGATTAAATTACTTTTAAACAGGCTGGTTAGAAAAAAATTCACTCCCCCCACAGTTGTCATGAAGGTAAATCTGACCTATTGAACCAAATATGGATTTTTAAACCAGGGTGTAAACATGTTGTGAAGTTGGTCTTTTTAACATGGGAGTCTATGGGGATTTGCTTGGTTTGGCAGCCAGCCCCTAGTGGATAAAGGAGGAACTGCAGTTTTATGCACTTCGGCATAGGCTTCACTTTTAACCACCGTAGGCTCCGTCCATCTTTCATATACGGTCTATGGTCCCCACTCAGGGCTGCAGCGGCATAAGGGAGCGGAACTTGATCAACAGACCATCATGTCACAAGACAAGCTGCTCTACAAACTGAGCAACCGATCACTATACTATATATGGTATACTATATTCAAACCCTCGATATTAAATCCTCTTGAGTTCAAGGAGACTGATAATTTGCAGCGGATACTGTGCAGAACATCATACTGCTTTACAAGTAGTAAAAGAACAAACATACCTAAACAAGTGATAAAAACCAGACTAATACAAGTGGAATTAGATTAGCTGCTCTGTCACAGTATGTCAGGAGCAGCTTGAAATAACAATCTGTGTTGTGGTGCTAAACTTGAAATGGGAACAATGCATTGTGTTTATGTCAGCACTTCATTTCATTATGCAACTTGTTTTTCTCTATTAGTTGTACTTAACTACATTTTTATCATAGAAAATTGAAGACCTGGTTTGTTTCTCGTTCAGATTGTCTCTACTGCCAGTTGATTGCATTCAGACTTGTATCTCTGAAACTCCCCCTTCAAACACATCTCACTTGGCTGATGGGATTTGCCTCCCTGCTTATATTTGACTGTGCCTGTTGGGGAAAGCTGTGCATGTTTCTGAATATAGAGGGGGAAATCATCACACACATTTGCAGACTGGCAGCTTCACAAGGGGATTGCGTAAGCTATTTGGATAATGAGAGTACTCCATCAAAAGCAAAGAAGAAGAAGAAACATCTGGGAATAAAATGTTGTATGACAGACAGGAGCTTGGCATTTACAACAGTTTTCAATGTTTAGGTGTTTAGTCGACCAGGTGGTCCTTGAAAGGATTCAGGAACATGGTTTTGTGTCAACATGTGATACTTTATGTCTGTAACTGATACATAGAACGAGAGAGAAAGACAGAGAGGCTGCCTGGTTCAATATTATTTTGTGCATTTAAAGAAAGCCCATTTAAATCTGTTTTCTTTTTTTCCTAAATTACAGATTGCTATTTAAAACTGTGACAAAAAGGAAACATTAGGAAACAAAAATGCCACAAGCATGTGTGTTTCTGAAGTAGTGATTTACTTAGTGGCACATTTTCTGTTTTTCTCATAAAGGCATCCCAGTCTTCTATGGTACAGAAACACCATGAAGCATGCAGCTAATGCATAAGGCTTAAAATAATTTAGTTTTTCCTCCTATTTGCTGTCTCTCCTCACGCTCAGTATTTCCATCAAGTAAGTGTAAGTTTTGCTATTTTGTTTCAGTGGTTTACATTCCTGTGGCCAATCTCGCACAAAATCACTCTTTAGCTTAAATCCCAATGAATTAAGTCATTTCTTCTTCCTCTCGGTCAACTAATTTTCTCTGGGCAACAAACAGTTTTTAATCCTCACTAAAACTGGCACATATGATCTTAAGGCCAAACACACCAAAAGTTACCACCCAGACTTGTGACTGTTGAAAGCGTTTGGACAATAAACACCAAACCAATGTGAAAAGAAAGCATCTGCTATGAACAAAATAACTCCCGAACACGCCACAAAGGCAACGTCTAACTTACAAGCAGGATGGTAGTTCATAGGAAGTTGCAGGTTGATGACACACTTTATGACGCATGTGGCTAATGTAGCTTGTAACAAGCAGATTGTTGACCAATGAATCTTGAGCCGTCTGCAATGAACAAAGTGGCGTTTTGTCTAATATTGATAGCAGAGACTGCAAATATGACACAGTTTCCTGCTTTTCAGAAAAAAAGGCAAAGTATCCTATAAAAACTGCAATATTGTAGTCCTGCATTTTCACATATTAAGAGCACAGGATCTTGATAGCTGCAAAATTAGCTGCTGTGAGGCGAACGCAGGAGATGACACATGAAAAGTTCATTAAACACTTAAAACTAGTCTGGTGGATATAAATAAGACTGTAAAGGCAGAGCTAAGCAATAACCTCGGAGAGCTGACTTGTGGCCAGCAGCAACAGTGGCAAAACTCCATTTGGCTCCATTTGTCAGAAAGCCTCCCTGATGGGAGACTGTCAATCAGCAGAGTTCTGCTGTGGAGTGGGGGAGGCATGGAGAAACATTGAACACAGTATGGAAAAACAATGAGTCCACGAGACTGGATAGATTTGGAAACTGGAATACACGTATATAAATATAGACTAACCCATTGCTGCAAGTGATGTAGCTGTTAAGCACATTACCATGGTTTGTGAGCAAGTGTGTTTATGCTCGTATGTATATGTTTATCCATGCACAGATTTAACTGATGGTGTGTGATGTGTGTCCTGGTTGATGTGAGTGAATGAGGCACATACTGAGACAAATGCAGCCATGAGTTTGTTACATGCTCACAGCAGATTTAAGTTAGGACTAAGATTTTTTTTAATGTCATCGCGAACGTTGTGCAAAATGTGCTGCTTTAAAACTGATGAGAAACAGTAAGTAATGAGCAGAGGAAATTTGGCTAATATGTACTGTGGAAAGTGAGAATAAGAGAAGACATACCGTATTTTCCAGACTAAAAGTCAAACTTTTTTCATATGTTTGCTGTTCCTGCGACTTATACTCCGGAGCGTCTTATACATGGAAAAAAAAAAAAATTTCACAGACAGCCACAAGAAGGCACTCTAGACTTAAGCACCGATATCTCCTACTCCTTAACAACTAAAAATTTAAACAGTAATGTTAGCTTACAAAGACAACGCCACCTAAAAGAAAATTATATTCTGCAGACCACAAGCTGCAAGTAGTGAAATTTGCAGCTGAAAACAGAATTGAGCAGCAGAGAAAGTTTGGAGTATGTGAGAAACTTGTGAGGGACTGATGTAAAGCGGAAGCTACTCTTAATGCGATGATCCATCCATCCATCCATCTTCTGCCGCTTATCCGGGGTCGGGTCACGGGGGCAGCAGCCTAAGCAGGGAAGCCCAGACTTCCCTCTCCCCAGCCACATTTGCCAACTCTGCGGGGGGGATCCCGAGGCGTTCCCAGGCCAGCCGAGAGATGTAATCCCTCCAGCGTGTCCTGGGTCTTCCCCGGGGTCTCCTCCCCGAGGGACGTGCCTGGAACACCTCACCAGGGAGGCGTCCAGGAGGCATCCTGACCAGATGCCCGAGCCACCTCAACTGGTTCCTCTCGATGCGAAGGAGCAGCGGCTCTACTCTGAGCCCCTCCCGGATGACCGAGCTCCTCACCCTATCTCTAAGGGAGAGCCCGGCCACCCTGCGGAGGAAACTCATTTCAGCCGCCTGTATACGAGATCTCGTTCTTTCGGTCACGACCCACAGCTCATGACCATAGGTGAGGGTAGGAACGTAGATCGACTGATAAATCGAGAGCTTCGCCTTCTGGCTCAGCTCCTTCTTCACCACGACAGACCGGCGCAGAGCCCGCATTACTGCAGACGCCGCACCGATCCGTCTGTCGATCTCACGCTCCATCCTTCCCTTACTCGTGAACAAGACCCCGAGATATTTAAACTCCTCCACTTGAGGCAGGACCTCACTCCCGACCCGGAGAGGACAATCCACCCTATTCCGGCTGAGGACCATGGTCTCAGATTTTGAGGTGCTGATTCCCATCCCAGCCGCTTCACACTCGGCCGCGAATCGCTCAAGCGAGAGCTGGAGATCACGACCAGACGAAGCCAACAGGACCACGTCATCCACAAAAAGCAGGGACCCAATCCTGAGGCCACCAAGTCGGGTCCCCTCAACACCTCGGCTGCGCCTAGAAATTCTGTCCATATAAGTTATGAACAGAATCGGTGATAAAGGGCAGCCTTGGCGGAGTCCAACCCTCACCGGAAACGAATCCGACTTACTACCGGCAATGCGGACCAAGCTCTGACACCTGTCGTACAGGGACCGGACAGCTCGTACAAGGGGGTCCGGTACCCCATACTCCCGGAGTACCCCCTACAGGAGCCCCCGGGGGACACGGTCGAATGCCTTCTCCAGGTCCACAAAGCACATGTAGACTGGTTGGGCAAACTCCCATGCCCCCCCCAGGACCCCAGAGAGGGTATAGAGCTGGTCCACTGTTCCGCGACCAGGACGAAAACCACACTGCTCCTCCTCAATCCAGGATTCGACTATCCGGCGGACCCTCCTCTCCAGGACCCCTGAATAGACCTTACCAGGGTCTAATGCGATGATGAAAAAAAAAAAAAAACAAGCTAATTTCGGGCTCAAAGCTAAAGGAACGAGTTCGCTAGTGGGTGCTTGAACAACGTGCTCCAGTGAGAGGCTTGTCAACGGTGCAGTTACGTCTCCACGCAGAGTTATTCAGAAGTGACACCACGGACGAAGAATTCAACAGATTCAGTGATGTAGAGTGAGATTGTGTATTATTAATTACAGTAAAGGTACACTTGATTTGTTCTTTAGGCTATAGTTAAGTAAAACTATTAATGTTATATACATACTGGACACCTTTTCTGTTAATATTTATCATGTAGCTGAATAAGCTTCATAGTGTTAGCATATCTTATATCCAGCCTATTCTCTATTCTTTTAATCATGTTAGAACTTACCTTCCAAGATGACGTAATGTCTGTTTTTGGTCAAGTAGCATGTAAAATAAATTACCCATAAAAAAGTGCGACTAATATTCCAGTGCGAATTATGTATGTTTTTTTCTACCTAATTATGCATTTTTGGCCTAGAGTGACTTATAGTCCGGAAAATACGGTAAGCCTTTTCCATCCAAACAAATTCTAAAAACATAACATAAGAGATTTTAATCAGTGTTTTGTTTCATTCCTCTTCAGTGTATTTGTGGTTTATTTAGTCACAGCTCCTCCATCATCCACCAAAGTGCTAATTTAAGTTGTATTTGCGCTTGAACTTTAACAACATGGGGAGCAATATAAAACTTAAGGTACCTAAATTTTAAAATTAAAAAAGAAAAGAAAAGAAAAAAAGTTGACTTTCTTCTGTCACACTTTTGACCATGTCAGCCTTATAAACAGAGATCATGTCCTATCAGGTTAAACCTATAGAGAGTGGCAAAAACCATTAGACATTTGTGCTCTGAGTTTATCAAACCACAGATCACCCAGCTGAACTTGAATAGTTCAAAAATATAAAAATCACAATAAAATCAGCAGCATTTGCACTTAGAATCTGTGGGAAGTGACTGACAGATTGTGGAAAAGCTCAAATAACCCCCCTAAGGTAAACAAGGTAAACTAAATTCAGCCAGATGTGAAACCATAAAAGATTTTTTATAATAGTCCTCATTGCGTCTTCTGTAAAAATTTAGAGTCCAGCAAATCAGAATATGGGCATTTCTGGAAAGACCATGTTATAAGTCTCACCAGTAGCCAGCTCAAAAACATCACAAAGAATCAAACGCAACACAGAGTTAAAAAAAAAAAAAGAAAGAAAAAAAAAGAATTTATTATTAAATTTAAACTTAGTAAAAAAAAAAACTGTTATGGGGTGTATGAGTTAGCTAATCTCTAGTGTTAGCGTGTAGTGAATGAGGTGTTGCGTATTCAAAGGCTGTGTTTTGATGTGTGGCATAAAAGGAACAAAGATTCCCTCTATGAACAATCCAGTCAGGAAATGAGTGCTTTGTGCTTTTACACTGGGAATACTGAGCCCAGGTGTCCCTGGACATGACCCGGCTCTGCCTACTGAGCATCTGCAACACAAAACAGAGAGAAACAAAGAGACAAGAAGGAAACCCAGGTGGGATTGTCCACTGGAGCATCTCAAGTTTCTGCTGTTTTAACAGGAAAAACCTCTTTTGTACATTTCCACCTAAATTAAAAAACAAAAAGTATGTAAACCTAAACATGATGAAATTTAGCAGACTAGATGGGTTCAAATGGAAGCGCTAACGTTCCCAGTTGATAGGGAGGGGTTTAGTACTGAAGAACAACTGCATGGTGGAATGAGTGAGTAGTGAGAAATTTGTCACACTGCTCATCTGACATGTTTATCTGGAAAAAGTGGTTGAAGGTGGTGTGATTCTGTTGCTTTTTTTTTTTTTT
>NC_136615.1:13218290-13315790 GCF_933228915.1 Telmatherina bonti | reverse complement strand
AGTCCACAAGACCATACACACACACACACACACACACACACACACACACACACACACACACACTCCTCAAGCACACTTATCCAGTCCACTGCAGCCTGAATGAGAGAAAGAAAGAGAAACACAGCGAGGAAGCAGGAGTGTGGGAGAGGGGAGGGGAATACGTTGGATTTACTACTTGTTGCTCTTGGTTCTCTGTTCGGATTGAAGATGATTTTCCTTCTGTTTTCCCAGCGGTGGCGAGACCTTGTCTGAGGTGAGCATTACCTCCACTCTTCTTACTTTTTCCCTCTCCCTCTCCTTACACCGGCCAATAACTCTGCAAAAGAAGACAGATTGAGTTACAACTTTTGTGAGGTTTTCTCTTGGACTTGTTTTTCCGTGGAATGGCGGAGGGGGGTCTGGGGAATGAGGAGGTGTGGAGGGAAGCTCTTTTTCACATGTCGGGGAAGAAGCATTGTCATAGTGCTCCGTCAGAGAAAGTCACAAAGAAAGGTAAATGCAGCACACTTCAGAGAACGAGCAGAAAAAAGGGGCTGATGGAGACATGTCTGACTCAAAAGCACAAAGAGTTGGACCATGTGATTCTACAAGTGCAATAAGGGAAAAATCCAACTTTTTTTTCCCTGTAATAAACACCTCATTTCCTTTGGTGTTTGCATTTGCAGCTCAGATTATTACTTTGCTGACAGAACCATGCAACATGAAAGCAACAGTCTTGGTGTTTTTGTATTTGTGTATGTGTGTGTGTGTGTGTGGTGGATAAAGTCTCATTACAGCAGCATGGTACAGGCATAAGGTAGTCTTTAACTGCTTTAGCAATGTGTAGTCCTTATTTATCAGCTCCTGCTTGATTATAGTGTCTTTGTAGATAGTAGCTAACTTGAGTGTGCAGCCTCATCATCATTCCACCACCAACATGTGTTTACATGCTGCTGTTTATTACCCACAGAGAGAAAGGCTGAATGGTAACCTCTTAGAGAGTCTCTTTCAGCTGAATGTTAGTTATTTGTGTGACTTAAAACATTTCTGTTGATGTAACTTTTGCTCTTTTTTTTTTATTTTTTTTTTTTTATAAAACTATCTTGACTTTTAAAGCAAACATGTATCAAAATAGTGGAACACTTAAATATCTAGCGACAAACCACAGAATTTTTAGATGTTGAAGGTTTTTGTTTTTTTAAGTGATAGGGTGGTGCTGTGTGTCCGGGCGTGGGTATTGTTGTCCTATTATTAGCACAACCCGGGCCGGCCAGCAGCTGTGGGGAAGGAAGTAGGCGCTGAACAGCCGGGGAAGAAGGATTACTGCAAACACAGAGCGGGAGTTCTGGTCTGACTGCTGGAATGGCATTCCGAAGGCAGCAGAAGCATCAGAGAGGAGATGGATGAACCATTGTAGACTGCCACACTAGGATCAGTGTGGATCATAGGAGAGGAAGTATTACACTGACATGGGAGGTCAGTAGTAATCTGGACTAATACACCACTGTGACTGTAGATTACAAACTTTGTCCATCTGAGTGACTGGTTTCTTAATTTATTGGCATAAATCCATTCAAGCTGGAAGTTTTTTGTTTAGTTTTTTTTCCACTAAATTCCTTTGCTGGTGGTTTTATGACTGAATCTACAAACTGAGTTATGAAATGGCATGACTGGTCCCTTGTGCCAGTGCTTGTGTCTTTTCAGTGGCTGCTGCCCTTTCAGAAGGTTCATGTTCATGACTATCTGTCCTTAAGACATGCTCTGAAGGCCTTTCTGGACTATGGATGCATGGCAAAGTAAAAGTGAGGACTTTGTATTGTCTTTGCCAGAGCTACAACTGCGGTGTTTTGTAAAAAGTTACATATGCAATTAAAAGGGTTTTGTCTAAAGACCCATTTATGCATGATGCAGAAGATGGACACACAGATGGGCGTACAGTTTGGTTTGTCTCCTACATCGGTGGCATGTGTAATTTGAGCTGTTTTCAAGGAGCTTAGCTATCCATCACTTGACACAGAAAAAGAGCAATACCACTAGAAATCACAGGGGCAATATTGGGTTGTATAGCCCATATGGAACTGGCAAAAAGAAAAAAAACACACAGTAAAACAAGAGAAGGAACATGGAAGAAACTACGTAGAAACCTCCAAATAAAAAGCACCGAGAGAAGACAGAAGAAGTGGAAAGAACAAAAAACAGATTTGGATGGTTGTAATTGACTTGTAGTAGTAATTTAACGATACCAACCAGTGTAAAAACGCGGAAGTTAATCCAAACTCAACACTGCCCTCTAGTGGATGAACTTACTTAACAACTATAGCTACATAAAAGACACATGGAAGTGTGAGACTGGCGACAAAGATTGTTGAAAGCAAGAACCATATGTTTGAAAACAAGAATCAGCAAGTCGATGAGTCTGATTTTCTTCTTTTTTTATTGTTCAACTGTACTTTCATGGAATATCACTGTGAGCAAGCATTTGCTGAAACTGTGTGATATTGTTTAGATGGTTTGGTCCATTTTAGCAAAAAGGTGCAGTGTGAAAACAAACCAAACCAAATTAGGGTGTGATAGTTTTTGTATTCTTCAGAATAACCTACCCAATTGAATATCCTGGTGTGAATGTGCCCATGTTTTACTTCTTCATCGTTCTACCCTGGTCATTAGCAGCTGTTCATGATGTTTCCACAGAATACTGTGTTCCACGATGCTGCCACAAGAACTCCTGCATCTGTCTGCAGAAACTGTGGGTTCAGTTTTGTGGGAAACATTAGAGATTTAGCTCAGTGCCTTCAGACTTCAGACAGTGCCAGGCTGACCCAAACTCAGGGTGCATTCACATCAGAATAGTTCGCTAGACTTGGTCTGATTGGGAACTCAGCTCAGTTGAAGGGTGGTGAATCCATGCGGACCGAGATCGTGTTCACGGAGCACTTTGGTCAAATGAGCCAAACTATTTGAATGGCACATCCCCATTCCCAGCAAAGGTGGCTCTACACTAGTATTCAGCAAAAGAGAGGACAAGACCCACCGGAAAAAGAAAACTCGTTTTCTTCTACTTGTGAGTAAAACATGGAGCACAAAACTGTTGCTGTGTTGTTTTTTTTTATTTTTTTATTTAGTCTTATGCAACTATACTGCAGTAATATACTGTAACAATTTATGCAGTATGCACAACAGATGAGGCAGAGGACTCTTAACACGATTGCTATGTATTTACCCACAATGCAATGCTCTGACAAATGCAGAAAGTGACTTTTTTTAAAAAAAAAAATCTGATTCCTGTATTTGGTCCGCTTGAAGCAGGCCGTGACCTGCGTTTGTAGGCAGACCAGGTCCGCTTCTTTGGTCTGAATCAGAATTTGTTTGGCGCATTCACAGTTCCCCAAAAGAAGTGGACTTTCCAACCAAATGGACTAGAATTCGAATCAAAAAGGCTGATGTGAACATGCCCTCAGATTAGAAGTCTGTCGTCCAACGGAACAGTGACAAGCAAACATCGTAGACTGGGAAGAGCAAATAGCATGTTTGTACTGGAAGTTGTGTGTTAGGTTGTTAACTGTTAACTGACCACAACTGATGAAGTGTCAGATTTTTTTAAACTTGTAACCCTGAAATTTCCTGCACAGAATGAAGATTTACTCTTATTCTGATTGATTATAGAACTTTTAATTTATGTATTCAAGGTAAGAAGTATTTCTAATTGAGTGAATTGTTCATGAGTAATGATAATCTAAAGAAAAACGCTCATTAAAGTAAAATGCTATGCTCTACACAAAGTAAAGACACCACTGCAACATTTTCTTTTTTTTGTTTGTTTTTATATTTGCAAATATTGGAAAACGGAACAGCTTTGCCATTTTTTGTCAACTTCTGACAACATTTATCTTAATTTCCAAATGAAACTACTTTTTATTAGAGCATAACTAAATTCTGTCAAAATAAGAGATTGATGCTGTGTGTTCAGAACATGACAAATTCAAATAAAACAAATTCCCTGTTTGCTTTTAATAAAATGTTAATAATATATCTAGATAACCTTCAGAAATATCTATTTGGAACAAACCCAGTTGATAATCACAGCTTCCATGGAGTTTGGCTTGCTCTCCGCCAGTTTTTGTATATTGGTCTCGGTAAATTTATACCACTCTTTCTGCATAAAAATAACATTCCAGTAGTTTCCATAGGATATGAACTGGTCGTGACCAATGTGAAATGATCCACAGTTTTAGCATAAGGACATCTTTTTTTTTTTTTTTATAGGATAACATTTAATGTGACTAAACAATGTTTTTTTTACAATGACACATCTGCTTAACTCCAGCTTTTTTGAAGCCTCCCTCATAATCACTCATTCTTTTTCACGTGTTGGGCACAACTGAAAACTGGATTTATTATAAAAGATTATCTTACTTCAGTCTGCAGTCCAGTTCCCATTGTCATCTTTACAAATCAGCTTGACTTTTCTCATTGATGAAGCAAAAAACCGCTTCAGCCTGCCCATAGTCTGTTTCCAACAAGTTGTGCACTCCACCCTCAGTCTAACTTTGCTTTATGTGTGAAGGTCACCTGATGTCAGCCTGGTATGCTAGTGAAGAGTTTGCAGTCATCTCTCTCAGTCCCAAATTGTTTTGCCAGACAGCCACTTTGTTGTCCTCATAAAGCAGAATGTGATGTCCTTGGCAGAAATGTTTTTTTTTTTTTTTTTTTTTTTTTTTTTTTTTTTTTTTGTCTTAATGCTCAGAGATACTAATTTAAGAAAAAATGCCAGTGGGCTCATTTTCTTTCTGGAGCTGTAAATTGAATTTATGTGCAGTCTGAATTTTACTGTATAAAAAAATAGCCACTTTCTCTCACAACATTATGTTTTATTCTCTGAAAGAAAAATCCTATTAAAGTACCAGACTTACTCTGAATATCTCTGTCACTATTGTCCATCCATTCACATAATGACCCTCGGTGGTACACACATGGATCAAATTCTCATTTTGCTTGTTTTTCCTAATCCTGGTACATGTAGTCCATATGGTGTTTTTTTATGTGTAATATGTTTAAAAGAAATATCCTATAAAACATAGAGAATGAACATATTTTCACAGTTTAAAAAATGGATCCACTGAGTTCAACTTTTCAACTCATTTGATTCACTTTCTATCAAAAAATCAGCTCATCATTTTGGTACTTACATTCCTTTAAGTCACTTCGCCGGATGTTTCATTTTAATATAGAATTAAGCCTGATAGACAAAACACAAGGTGACATGATCTGTCATCGAGCTTGCTTGCTTACTCTTTCTAACTGTTTTATCTTGACAGGCCCAGCCAGTGAAAGCTGACTAAGTGTTCTTAGGCAGTGAACGTGGAGTTTCTTGCAGATTGCAATTACTTTGTGATTGAAAGCTGTGATAAACTGCTGCCACGCTGGCTTAAGAGATAATAGAATCCACAGTATTACCTCCGGAACTCTAGTATCTCTCCGTCTCTGTCCTTCTGAATCTCTGTGTTCCAGTAAAACATGCCTGCAACGTTATCAGATAAATATGTTACAAATGGTTCTATTACATAGTTAATATAGCTGAATGTATGCTACTGATTTTTATTCAGGTTGTTTGGTATTGTCTGTCACCCTGTTGTCTTGTAGGCGTTAAAAATAGAACTTTTTGCTCATTGCTGCACCAGCATTTGCATATTGTAAAAAATATTTATGCTAAGATAAGAGTGTGCTGCTATCGCTGCAGTATCCATCTTAAACAGCAAGCGTTGCTGCTTAGAAAACAGCTACATGGCAGCAATACGACTAGAGGGAATCATATGGAAAGTCCATCATCTGAGGTGGAGGTGGTCTCTAACTACAAATATCTGGGGCTGCAGCTGGATAACAGTCTGAGCTGGGCAGCTAACACAGATGCTGTGTACAAAAAGGCTCAGAGCAGGATGTATTTTTTAAGAAGGTTGGCATCCTTTAGAGTCTGTTCAAAGTTACTGTACATGTTCTACCAATCGATTGTATCTAGTGCTCTTTTTTATGCTGTTGTGTGCTGGGGGGGCAACGCTAAAAAGAGGGACACTCAGAGGCTGGACAGGCTCATAAGGAAAGCAGGCTCTGTGGTTGGACTCGGCCTGGACTCTGTGGAAAAGGTGGTGGAGCAGAGGACGCTCTCTAAGATCAGGGCAATCCTCTCCAATCAGAGCCACCCCCTATATCTTGTCTTCTCTCGGCAGAGGAGCTCTGTTAGCTCCAGGTTTCTCTCATTGGGCTGCTCCACTGATAGACTAAAAAACTCTTTCATCCCTCGTGCCATCAGGCTGTATAATGCAGCCACTTCAGGGAGGAGCAGGAGAGACTGATACTAGTCCTGAACTTTGTTTTTTTCAGTGCCTTAACTTGTAGCACCTTAACCTGTAGCACTTTATCTTTTAATGCTGTTGAATTATTTATTTGTCTGTTTTTTTTAAACTTTAAATTTTCTCTTTTGCTGTTTTATGAATGTGAGCAACGGACAACTGCACAATTTCCTTCGGGATTAATAAAGTATTTATCTATCTATCTATCTATCTATCTATCTATCTATCTATCTATCTATCTATCTATATACTTAACTCTTTGTAACCATACAATATATTTAATGTTCTTTTTTGATGGCATGAAACAGCAACAAAGTGTCCAGCAGATCAGTTACTGCGATGCCAGTTTTGGTTTGCATGTCTGTAGCAACCATAGATTTATTATTATATTCAAATTTGCCAGTTTAAGTGTTATAATAGTGCCCTTCTTGACAATGATTCACTCTCAAAAATAGAGGTACAAGATAAGGACATTTCTGTACCTATAGGTACATTTTAAAGAAATGTTCTCTCAAAAGTACAATGCTGGTCTTTAAGAGACCAGAAGCACACCTTCAGAGTATGAAAAAGGGTTCAAAGTGACATAAAGTACAAATTTGTACCATTTCGACCATAAGGGTACCTGCAGCATTGAAAAATGTAATGTTAATGGCTGTAATGTTACAAACTAGAGCGGAGTTGAGTGATGACAGTAGTACTACTTAACAGTCATTTACTACACCAGACAATGAAGGTCAGATGCTGCAAACTAAGTGTATGGCTGGTCAGTATTTTGAGTTTTTGAAGATTATTTCTAGATTAAAGATAAGATAATATTGCTAAGTGGCATGGACCAGGTCTAATCCTGTGAAAACATAAAAAACATAACTTGATAAGGTGAGGTTGAACTTGATAAGGTACAAAAACAGACCAGAACTGAAGGGTACAGAAATGTCTCTCAAAAGAGTACTCCCCCAGTGACAAGCATTTGTACCTTTTTAGGTACAAGCTGGTACCTCTATTTTTGAGTGTGTTGATTGTACTTGGATTGCTGTTTGTGTTCAGGTACTGTCCATGTTGTCCTCTGTTCTTTCTAATTTTGTAATAGAACAAGTTCTGCCCTCATTTCTCCCGCCATTCTTCCATCTTTCTTCCCCTTTGGACACTCGCTCTCCACATCACCGAGGCCAGACGTGATTTTTATTTTGTTTGAAAGCATTTTTCAGGGACGGTTGCAGTGTAGATTTGGGATTTGGGGAAGCACAAGGATGTAGAGGGTGTTTGCTACATGGCATGCTATGCAATAACTTGAGCTTAGCAGGGTAGGTTTAGTTTGCTTATGCTCTATATATGTGTATGTTTTTCATTTCCAATAATGTATGGACATGTGGATAAAGTTACTGCACGGCTTAATCAGTAAGCCAGTGTGTAATGTTTAAATTGCATCATGTCACAGCATAATGAGCAAATAATATCAATCAATGCCTATTTCACCACCTCCATTAGTTTTATTAGGTGGAATCAAAAAGCTTCAAATCATCTTGTGATAATAGCATTACATCATCACGAAACAGTGTCTGTCGTACAGCTGATATCTATATGGGGTGAGATTATTTGAACTCTGTGGCTCCACTGAGGAGCTTTAACCCTAACTGAGCAGTTTGACACACACTGCACTGAAATTGAACTTAGGCAGACGTGTGTGATTACTGTGGGTCTGCTTGTGTTCAAGCAGGCTTATGGAGCTCATTGCTGTGTCAGCACACACGCCGTGCTGTTGCATGCAGATGTTACAGTTGATGCTAATACACACACAGTGGTATTACGAAAGACATACCAGAGAAGTCAGTCAGACCTTTTGTTGATGTTGATCTTGCTGAGGTGGATCAAGTCTCTACAGAAAAAGGATGGATACAGGAATCCAGTTTAGCGCCAACAAAGCTGTTGCACACAAATGACTTTTATATGAATGCATCTTTTAAAATTGTGAATCAGAAAAAGAATGTATATTGCATATTCCTTGATTATAAGATGTTTTTCTGTGTGTGTTTGTAAAATTTCTTTTGTAGCAAATCTTTATGTTTATTCAGAAGGTGCTGTACCACCCAAACAGCTTTCAGTGACTCAAATACGAAAGCAAAGGTCAAATATATCATCAGATGTTGGTCCATAAACTTCACCTGGCATGCCATTTGTTTTCTTTTTACTCAGAGCCACATGGTAAGTCCAATACTGAAGGTAAAAATGGGCAGTCAGTTGCAATATCTGCCAGGTGGTTGAACGATAAATCCGTTACAGTCTGGTGTGAGAGCGTTTAGAAGCCAATCAGTTAACACGAGATGACATTCCCTTTTTTTTGGCAGAGTTTGTGAAGGTTGTCAGATTTACCTGGGGGCTTCTTTGACCTGCTTCTTCTTCAGATACTATTGCATCATAAATGTTACTAAAACTGAAAGGACCCATCGCTGCAGATCAGAAAACATGACATAAATCTCCATGGTTCTTTATTATACCTGCAACAGTATTCCCAGCAGAAAAATGCAAATGAGTTCCTCCCATTTAGGATGTAAGAGTTTGAAATTTCCCATCACGGCAGAGCAGAAGTGAAAGTCATTGTGGAAGCAAAGCAGTTAGATTTGCTTCCCCTCTTAAAACATGAGTTGGCTCCATTATAAACACAGTCATTGACCATTATGCACTTATTATGTCTTTGGTAATGCGGTGAGCAGACATGAAGACTGACGGCAAAAGAATCGCCAGAGGCAACCGTATCAGATAGACGCTGATGTAAAAAAAAAAGTTGGCATCTCAGATTTCCCATAAACACAGTGGACAAATAACATCTTCAGAGTTATCAAAACAAAATAAGAGTGCAGAAACATACCCATTATCTTGTAAATATGGATATTTGTAGGATTTTGGGGGTTAGATCTGTAGCTAAACTGCAAATATGTAGTTAAGTTTTTCTAAAAAGTAACAGAACTGAGTTGATATCAGATAGCTCTCTTTACTCTAGCTCCTTTATAATTGTGCCCTGATTTATTGGTGATTTATCTGCAACGTTTTTCACTGATCCATTGAGTCACAAAAGACGATAAACATCATAAAATCTGACATGCAGTTTGACACGGAGATGTTCCACAGCAGAAGCTCTGAAGTGAGAAAGTGGCATGTTTCAGTCAGAAAGACACACTTCTGCATACATACCACAAATAGGATGTTATAATATTCAGATGTACCTACATGGACATAGTGGTGGAGAATTTATTTTCCTCTTTTTGTTACACAAGCAAAAGAAACTGTAATATTCTTTCTTTATGAGTCTTTCCTGTTTCTGACATTTTGTGAACACACCTTTAAATGATGGACTACTAGAAGTTGAAGGGGAGGAGGAACTGAAGATCTTTGTTTATTATTTTTCCTTCTCAGGTTTATGGTCTCCTACTGAGGGAGTGAGAGAAGTCATGTTGACGATGACTTCTCCCACGAAAAAACAGGAAAGAAGGGAACATAGACTCCACTCCCAATGGTTCCCCTTTCCCTTCAGCTTACCTCGCTTCCTGTCACATAACTCCCCAAATCCCGCTTTGACCTGAGACACACACTCACACATTCCAGCGAAACTGCTCATAGCTATTGTATTCACACTTCTTGTCTCTTCTGAGTTTCTAGAAAGGAATTAAGTAGAAAATATCAGGAGGGGAGAATGTAATTTAAACTGCAACATGGACTCAGTGGCTCATCAGTGTCTTTGAAGAAACAACTAGGGGAGACTGCAATGTCCCAGATAGTTGCACTTCTCCTGTGTCCTGTCCTCTTTCTCTCTGAATAGCTGCACGCACACAGAAACCCTGTTTGAAGGTGCAATCCCTTATCCCTTATGTTGAAAGCTAGCTTACTTGCTTGCTCTGGTCATACTGGTGAACATACCAACACACAAACAAACGAAAGAAAGATGATGAAATTAATAAATGATGTTCGCAAATGAAAACTGGAGTGTGAGTTCAAGCTACACTGTTTTCCGTTGCTATGGGGGTTCAGAAATGTTTAAAGGTTTGGCTATTTTATTGTCAAAAGTATGCTTTTGTAACTAAACAGAGTTGTACATGAAGTCTTGTGAATTTTGTGATAGAGTTGTTAATATGTGGTAGGATTAGACACAAAATGTGTTTGGATTTGTCCATGCTGACATCAGAAACATGACTGCTTCTGTAACCAATGCAGAACTCACCTGCTTCAAGCTGTTGTGCACCTGCTGCTTGTTATCTGACATGCAGCTGAAATTAAGCATAAAGATTTTCCCCATTGTTACATCACAGCATGCATCTGCAACTTGCATTTACTCTGTAATTAGTAACAGAGTTTAGTTCCAATATTCAGTAATAATAATATATTAAATATTAATAATAATATATTAAAATGTATTACTTACATAACTAATGATGAAATTTAGTGGTAGTTTTAGAGATGGATTGCCATCTTTCAGGGAGTGAAGGTATGATCGAAGGCTCCTCTGCGACAGCTTCTAACAGCATCTGCAGGTACTTTCTCTGTGAATCTGAACAGATGTGGAGTAGATTTACCATGACTGTACAGTAAAAGCAAAACATGCAGCTGCATGACAGTTGTAGTCTGTAGGCAGGCTACAAGTTAAAGTGCTCGACCACATAAATCATCATCCAGCTGTGATTCAGCATCACTGAAATAAGATTCTGCTCTTCCACAGTAGCTACAGCAGCATTATTACTCTGCTTTATTGAATGTTTTATTGTAGCCTCTAGCTAGTACAAAAGAGAAGTTCAAATGCATTTTTAATGTTAGAAAAAATTATACATAACCTCTACACTAGGGCATCTATTCTTCTTCCTCCTCTTCTCTCTGCTTTCTGAAAGCCACACCTAAATGGTCTTTTTATGATGACATTATTTGGCAGATGCTTTTATCTAAAGCAACTCTTAGCAAGCAGTTAACCTAACATGCATATGTTTGGATAGTGGAAGGAAGCTGGGCAATCCAGAGAGAGAGGTGGGTTAGGCAAGTAGGCTACTGACAAGTAGGCAGAGGATAGTGGTTGTTTTTCTGTATTTGTTTATCTTCTATGCTCACAGAGCATGAGAAGTGCCAGACGAGAATAAATTATTATTATTTATCCTTTTTATTTTCTTCTTATTGTTACTGTTACATCCCTAAGGCAGGCTTAGAGGAACAGAGAGTAGAACAACTCTAGAAGATGTCAATGTTTAAATGTAATGTTGGCATATATCAGTTCAAACAGAGAGATACAACTGCTTCAGGGGGGAGCTAGGGTCAACAAAGCAAACAAACACCACAAACTATGAATAAAAAAAGACAACTTACAGTACTTTACCACAAAACTACAGATACAAATGTACAAATGAACTGCCCTAACTTTAAAAACAGGAGTAATGACCTACAAAGAACCAGAAATGGCTGCTCTTACCTGCAAGGCTAATCTGGAAAAATCTAGAAAATCAAAGTAAGGACATAAACACAACTTTTAAATAAGTAACGCAGAGATAACAGCAAACGAACAGACACAATTAGGAACCTAAACAATAGAAACATGGCAAAAGGCCCAGATGTGAAGATCCTCCATCCTTTTTTAGGCTACTCCCAGGCCTTGATTGGCTGGAAGAGGTCATCACCTAACAGGAGGAGGAGGATCTGGAAAATCAGCACAATGCACAAAAACTGACCACAAGAATCAACCACGTTCCTATGTGGAATATAACGACTCAAGGCGGCATGCATGAGCATGCAAGCCTAAAGTGTGTGTGTGTGTGAGTTACGGAGTGAGACTGAGATTCATATTTGCTTCATGTTTTCCTTTTTGTATTTTTCTGTTTCAACTTGTTATCCAGTTTCATTGCCTGGCTGGTAACTGCATTTTGTCTTGGTCTGCGCTCCGAGGGCTTCGTACCAACTCTATTTCCACATAACTCAGGAAGAGTTAAAACAAAAAAGGTGTTGCTGACATGACTCATTTGTTAAATCCTTAATGTGAGTCAGATTGCTCCTCTCGGCAGTGTAGTGTTACCATTTTGTCTGTCAGATTAAAATGAGCCACGTTGCCTTCTTATCTTGTTTTCTGAAAACAAACACCAAAACAGACTTCTGTTGCCAGCAATCATTTTCCAAAGCTTATTACAAAGCCAGCACTTTCTACTCCTGTTTCTCAGTAAATAATTCGTGTGTTTCAGAAAGGAAAGATAGCAAAACATAAATTTAACGCATCGTCCTGCTACGGAGATGTCGTGGACTCGAAGGAAGGCTGCGTCTGCTCACGCTGTGTTGGAGTGGAAGTCTTTTGTGAGTCTTCATCCATAAAAATAATGCTGTGAGGATTTATCGAGGCCACCTGATACACATGTCATTATCATCTGTTATCACCACTTTAAATACATTTCCATGAGGCGACCACCTCCCCCTCCCGAGAGGCTTAGGAGGCTATTAGCACTTTTAAGCACAGTGACACAATCCTCATTCTTCATGACAGTTCCCTCACACAACTGAGTAAATCTCTTGGTTGCACAATGTTACTTTTTGCTGGAGGGGCATGGGCTGTTACAAACAGAAACACGGATCCTGAGAAGTGAGGTACATGGCATGCAGGAGGAGCTGGAAGCTTCAGGCTTTAGAAGGTGAACACGGAGTTGTATGAGCTCTGTTCATTTCTATGCCTGATGATATAAAATGCATTTTGCAACGATAGTTTTGTTGGCCTCATGCTTTGCTGCCATCCAGGTGATGGTATGCTGGACCAGTTCTTTCTGCTCAAAATGCTGGCCCAGTGCTGGATGAACAACTGGTGTTCAGTCATGTGTTAACTACCCAGCTTGAGTGATAGATTGATTATCATCACTGGGACTATAGTCATGTTCCTTTCAGGTGTGTATAAGACTCTATAAAGCTGCTCTATGTCACCATTAATATTCAAAATCTGAACAGACGAGTTGCAGCGAAGTACCGGAGACTTTCCTGTTCAGCTGGTTTGAGATGTATCTTAGTTTTTTTTTTTTTTTTTTTTGCAGAATATGTGGCTGTATAAGCGTCATCATGCAGAGCTTCAGCAGCTGCAGGGTGGTTTGCAGCTGAGTGCGTGGCTCATGGAATAAGAATCAATACTTCAAGTATAAGGCCATTGTCTCCGTTGCAGAAAGATGGATGGCCAAGACTGGGTTGGCAGTGAGTTCTTGTCTCAAGTGGAAGACTCTAGGTATCTTAGGGCCTTGTTCACAAGTAGAGGAGGAATGAAATGCTGACAGGGGGTTTTGGGAAAGGTGTTTATCTGTCACAGTTGAGACAGAGTTGAACCAAAAGGCAATGCTGACAATTTACCAGTCTATGTCCCAGTACTTACATGTGGTCATGAGCTGTGGGTACAGACAAAAACAAATGAAACTTCAAATCCAAGCAATAGAAATATACTTTTATTAAAGGGTTGTTGGACTCTTCAGAACAGCTGGGAGCTCAGTCATCTGGGAGAATCTCAGAGTACATACATACAATAGTTGGAAATTTTGGTCAGGATGTCTTTTGGACATGTCCACAAGAGGTGTCCCCAGACACATTACTTGTAGAAGACCTCAGTACTTGCTAGAAAGATGATATATCTCATCTCTGTTGGGAAACACCCCAGTGTCCATCTAGAAGAGCTGGCAGAGGCAGCTTTGAAGAGGGACTCTGGAGATCTCTTGTGTTTCAGATAAGTGTTGGAAAACAGGTGAACAGATCATTCTTCTCTTCTCCAAGCACACTCTGGGTTTCTGGTCAGAGTAAAGTTTTAACTTCATGTATTCACATAATGCATCATATGCTGATCTCAGGCATTGTTTTGTAGTTTAAGCAGATTAACTGTAGTTTTCCTTTTGACTCTTCTGGATGTAGGCAAGAGTTCTGCACATGAAAATAGTGCACCACCATTTTTTTAACTATTTGCTCAACTATTACAAACTAATAGTGCATTCGCATCCTTAAGCTGCTTCAGCTGCTTTGTGTTCATATCATCTGTCAGTTGCTAAGGGAAACATATTACTGTTTGACGTAAAATGCATCTTGACCTGTCATACACATCTAATTAATCAATTATGTCCTGTCTGACTGGGACTCTGCTAATCGTGAAGGAGCCTTTTCACATGCTGCAATGATTTTCTTTCAATTCTAAAATTCATGATAAAACTCCTTTAACTTAGACAGCAGGGCTTACTTTGTGCCATGTGTTTGCTGAAGGGGTTGTAGTTGTATTAAAGGGATATACGAACAAAACAAGTGACAGTAAATGGCTATACTTTTTAACTCTAAAGAAGTTTCTTTGATTACCACGCGTTGTATATGCAGAGGAAAGTTCAATCAATGTTTAGTTTGCACGGCAGTCAGTGGTTGATAGGCTAAATTTGCAGAACCGGAGTGTTGCTGCTAAATCTCTACTCACCCCTCAGTAACCTCACACTGGAAAACTGAGAGTTTCACATGGTCGTGTCACAATTTATGCCTATTGTTAATATGACAATGGAGTCTCTGTGACGGAAAGGGAGGTACTGGTCCTTCTACGAGCTGCCACGGAATTCCAGAAATTCCAACGTGAGAAAACATAAAGAACAACAGAGTCAAGTGTGTAACATGATCAGCTGTTTTGTCTGGTTACTTTCGTTTCGGTAAAGCTCGGTGGAGTGTGTGCAGGAACGAGAAAGTGAGCAAGTGCAGAAGAGTTAGAAATGGTGGTTGTGTGTTGCATGCAAGAAGTGGGAAGAAAGAATGATGAACTGCAATGAAAATAAAAAAGAAACCCAGAGGAATGAACTAAGAGGAGGATGATGGAGGCGCTACAGTCTGACTTCTCTAATGATATGTTTCGTTACCTATAAAACCAGCTTCCTGGCTTTCTCTGACCTCTTTTTTTCTGAACCTTTACAGCCTGCTAACAGAGCACACACAATTACAGATGCCGGAGAGGAAAGCATTTAAACACAATATTCCTGCAAACTTCAAATTTAGTTAACTATGTTAATTGCTGCTAGGAACGTTAGGTTGTCTAAAAGAAGCACAGAAGCTTTTTTTTTTGTTTGTTTTTAACGGCTTGGTGCAGAGAAGCACCCTATGCAGAGCAGCATCCTCCAGTGCCTCATGGGGGATCCCCAGGTGCTCCCAGAGCTGCTGGATATTACCTAATCCTCCCAGTGTGCTCTGAGTTGTCCCTGAGGCCTCAGGCCAGCTGGCGGTGTGCCGTAAACCTCTGGAATTTTACATATGAGAGGCTTGTTCGGGAGATAGTTTGGATAGAGACTCGAGCTGTAGCCAATCACTTTGACTCTAAGCAATGGTACTGGTACTGGCTCGTTGACATAAGAAAAAAAGCTATTTCTTTTTCTTTCCACTTCAGTGTCCGTCTCAACTGGATAAGAACACGTTTACAAAGAAAAGACAGGTGCATTTTGATTATATTTGTTAATTGTGTGTGTTGTTGTCGAGCTTATGTCCTGCAGTGGCACCATTAGGTTTATTTGGTCTCAAATAGACATGAGTGAATGTTTCCAGCAGTGTTTCTTTCTTTCGCTGGCTGTTTAGCTTGATGTGTTGGTAAAACAGATGGTTATTCGTTTAATCTGCGGGGGATTGATTGGAACAGATTTCCCTGCGTAAGCACTCGCTTAAATGTCAACAACATAATGTGAGCCATTCACACTGTAATCCTGACATTGTCTCTTTGATATGCACAGCACACGGCCTCGCTGTGCATGTTTGCTGGGTCATTCTGCAAGTTGTTATGGGAAAAACAGTGTGGTAAATAGAGCTGATTTAACATGCTGATGAGTTGATCCACATGTATTAAACAGCTTTGATCCTCTATATATAAAAAAAAAAAAGAAATAATAAAAAAAAAATCTGTATCAGCTTCAGATTTGGGATTTTATTTGAGTAACTTTCTGCTTTTCAGTGTTTATTGATTAAACAGTGGTTGCAAAAAGGAAAAGCGCGCTGTGTGTCTGAAACATCTACACTAAATCATTTATTAGTCTGTGTAAACTGTTTCACAATAATCTTCTCAATATTACATCTCCACAAAAAGCTCTACTGTCACAGTTTGCCATGTGAAAAGTATTTTGCAAATAAGAAATAAGTGAGTTTGAAATTCAGAGGGGATGCACTGGAATGAGAGGAAAAGAGGGGATGACTTTTAGAAATTGGAATTATAAATGAGTTATGACTTCCTCATTGCATCAACATTATTCAATTACATGTTATCATGGCCACATTACTAAATATAGCTGTCGGCAGCAATCCAGGTGCCCGGCAGCTCAGGAAAGCAGTCACCATGGTAACTTGATCTGCCTTTTATACAAATTGCTCTAGACACTAATATGTGCTTTTGCTTATTGTTGTGCCCCTCCATTTGTCAGATAATGTTTCTTGTGCTGGATTTAAATCAAGTTTTTTCAGCACATCTGCCACTTTTAATAGGTGGTGGTGAAGAAGCGCTTTGCAATCTAATACAACGTTGTAATAAATTCAGCGCTTTGAACTTGACTTGATCCATGAAATCCAGCATTGCCTCATTGCTGGAGATCTTGCATGTGTTACAGGCAGCATGCATCATCGCAGCTGTTGCTCAGCAGGTAGAGCTGCTGCGCAAAAGCTGGAATATTGTGCAGCTGATCCCAATATTTCCAAGTTAACAAATGAAAATGTTTTAGGGCATGTTTGTTCCTCTCATGCATGTTGTTTTATAGAAGGTCATCTACTGAAAGAACAATGTTGAATAAATGTATCAGCTCAACTGCAGCATAAATTCGTGGGATTTTTTTAGTTAGTCTCTTCTAGACAAGGTCTTTTTTTTCTGCTTTTTGGCTAAAGTGATGTCACCTAAATTAATTAAGTATATCTCCACAACAAAAAGAATTAATCTTGAACTTGAAGACATGTGAGATTAAAGATTAAAAATGACACAATATATAAATAATAAAATAAAAAAAAAGCATTATTTTTTAATAAAGATAGAAGATTGCAGCCCAGTTCATCTAGTCAAGTCTGATGAGTCACTGTGCAAAAACTGAGTAGTTTTACAGGTGTTCAAATGGGGGTTATGAAGGTAAATATTATAGGAATACATCATGTTGATTATGTACACCAGTGATTCACCAGAGTCAGGAAAATCCAGGCATAGTCCCCAAATTCACATCAGAAACAACATGAGAATCCCAAGATAGTATATCATAAGAAGAGTGAACACTTCTCTCTAAACCCTGTTTGCTTTCATGTAAACTAGCAGAACCTTCATGATACAGTTCAAATGAAGGCAGAGTCATAAGATAACACATTAGCACAGGGTATTCGTTTGTCTCTTTTCAAGTAGAATAAAACTTTTGACCACAAACCAGCTAATGCAAGAGATGATTTAGGAGCCTTTTTTTTTTTGTCTTTGCCGCTGTTTCACTGCTAGCTTGCGCTGGTTCTTCCCACAGTGATGTGACACACTTCTTTGTAGTAAACATAGCATCTGCTTTCATGCGACGCCTTGTTTGTGTGGTTTGCTTGGCGTGGAGAAATTAGCAAAAGCTCTGGATTAAACAGTGATGTTCTCATGTTTTTATGGCATAACATATAATTGCTTGGAGTTTGACCTGTGTTTTGTTTGGATGCCGATGTTTGGTAGAATCTTTCAGGTGATCTTTCCCAGGATTTTAGTATGCGACATGTTGAGATCGGTGCTTTCCAACACGTGTAAAGATCTTCTGCACTGCATGTATCTCAGCCCCAGGCCAGGGGCTCTCATCAAAGGGAATAATTGTTTCCTTGTTCTTGAAGAAGTGAGGATCCACACCTGTGGTGCTACAAGTCTTTTCTTTGGGTGGTAGTTACTCTGTTCAACATTGTGGGGAACTGGAGTGTGTGTTTGAACTTAACACTTCTTAGCCTCCATGGGAAAGTTTATACTATTAGTCTAGCCTCACTTTTAGTGGCCCAGAACATTTATTTGTCCTGGATGTGGAACACTGGCCCAGTTTTAAAAGCCTTTAAGGGTACTGGAGGCTGTGTGTGGTAGTTTGCCAACCCAGCATTTCGTACATGTTATTTAGAAGTTTGGAAATCGGCCACCCCAGATGGCACCCCAGTTAAAAGCATTATAATAAAGCTGAACATGTGAATCGCTACATGCATTTGGTCAAAATGTTTTGTCCAAGTGGAAGTGAATGCAGCACACGAGCACTCTATAGTTACAGGTGCATTCAACAGTAATCACCACACCACAACACATTACTGTTTATATACTGAGAAGTCAATAACTCTATTCTGACACATCACTTTCTATATAAATGAAACTGACCTCATTTTATTCAGTTTCCACTTTGTTTTTTGTAGAGAATTAGATCAGATCCTTTAAGAATTTGATTAATCTATATTGGAATTGTTTGGCTGGCCTACAGAACAAGTCACAGATAAAAAGACAGACTGTAATGATGAGAAGGCGTCATTTTTATTAAAACAGGAAGACAGTTATATGAACTTACTGATGGTGTAATCTCAACATCTCATCTGAAAAACACAGATGTTTGTTGCAATATCTGTGAATATTTAATCATTTATTTAGTGCTTATATTCAAACAAAAAGTCGAAGTCGTGCATGAACATTGTGGCTGGGAGAGTACCAACATGAGTTTCTGGCATTTGTGGCGCCTGATTTCACCAGAAGGCAGAAAAACAGAAGCTCCAACACAGAGTGGTAAAATTCCTCCTGTTCATTCAAACGTTTCCTGCAACAATGTGAGGAAAATAAGTGTCCGCAAATTGAATATTGATGTAGAGAGCTTTTTTTTTTAACTGTTTGGCTGCACAACAAAACATCTATATTTTGAGATGTCTTTTTATAAAATGATGGGCTGTCGGGTCTGGTAAGACCTGTGCAACTTCTTTTCCCCATAAACACTGATCTGTTGTTCATAGTTAAGAAGGTTGGGGGGTAAAATGACAATGAACATTAAAAAGGCGCTGAATTCATGAAAAAGTAGAAATTTTGTTTTTTGTCATGAGCATCACACATCGTCCTTTTATACTTCCCTGCTGCTAAAAACCTCTGGTCTCTTTTTGCTTCATTGTGGCCATTTTTCTGGAAAAGAAAGCAGTCAAGAGACCATCTAAAGAGACCATCTTTCACATCTTCAGAACCCCTCTGTCCTCCTGGAAGAGCTTTAGAAGGACTGACTTAAACTGATGCGCACAACACCCGATCTCACAAAGCAGCAGAAAAGAGATGAATGCAGCGATATGTAGACTCAGCTTTTACTTCTCATGTTCAGCTGGTGACAAGCGACGGTCACATGAGTTCGTCTTTGTCAAAGAACAGTGCATGTGCTGTACATGACAACTCGGGCAGTGAAGAGAAGTTTTCTTGTGATGACTTGGTGTCATGATGCCTGAATGAAAGGAACTCTGTGCGTGCCGTTTTTTGGCACATCTGTCACCACAAAAAAATCATTGTCAGAGGCTTTTTCTCTTCTCAAGTGTTTGCTTCATTAACAAGATCTCTCTCAACTCCGTCTCCCTCTCTCTCTCTCTCATTTGTGATCTTTATTCTTTTAATCATGGCGAAAAAAAAAAAGAGTTCACCCCCCCTTCTCTCTCTTTTTCCTCCTCCTTCATCTCATGCGTCTGTTTGTCTCTGGCCAACACCGTCACACAGACTCCTCTGTTCTCTCTGTCTCTAGTCTCGTATAATGAGTTCTGCTTGGGAGAGGACATTCTGCAGTTTGGCCTTTACTCTGGTTCAAGGTAGAGTGGGAGGCCTGAATAAGAGGAGGAAGAATGGCTGGTTAGATGGCAGCATGTTGGCATTATAGCATTAGAAGTGCTAATTAGCATAGTAAGCCTTCGTCTTTAAATAAATTCTCTGTCTGCCAACTTGAAATGACCTTGTATTTTGTTGTAGATTTTCCCTTGAAATTAAACCGCGGCAAATATAAAGTAACTGACTGATGTGAATATTTTTATGGTTATAGTACATCTAAACCAGGTTGCTGAGTTTTACAATACACTCTCGTTAGGTGTCACATTTCCAGGAAATGATGTCTATGTGTTTCTTATCTGATCATTGATATTATCATATCTCAAATTATTTTTATGGTTTAAAAAAATATTGTGTGGAGTATTAAGGATATTATGTAAGAGGATCCACCACAGAGAGAATTCTATGACATAATATTTCATAAAGTGCATACCTTTCCTGAAAACAATACCCGCTTTGTAAACAGGAAATTCTGAAATTACATCCCAACACTGGTCACCTTGGCTTTTAAGTTTCATCATATTGCAGTTTCATCTGAGTGGGAGGTTCTTTTCTAATGCAACCAAACTGCTTGTATGTTATTCATTCATATGGACCTTTATTTAACAGACTCTTTTGCAAGGAAGTTATGTTATCCATATTTACTGCCCAACTGCATTATTTAGACAAGCAGATTAAAATTTGATGCCACCAACGTGTTTTATGAAAAAAACCAAACAAAAAAAAAAACATGGACAAAAGCCAAGAATCAACAGTTTATAGAATAAACACTAACAGCTGTAGAAGATTTTACAAGCAGCAGATTAAATGGGAACAGGTTAGGGTGTCAGAATTTGAAAAATTTGAAAAAAAAGAAATTAACCATTTTAGTTTGCCAGTTTGTTTATGACTCTTTGAAAGAATAATTGATTGTTGAAAAAGAAAAAGATTCTTCTTTTTAATGTGAAAATAATTTAGATGGTTTTATGAATTCCAACCCATAGTATTATAAAGGATTGAGGAAGTCTGGAAAATTTTCAGGGCATGAGGGCCAAAAAGAGAACCCCCTGCTGCACAATGATGTTTCTCACTGCATGAAAAACTGTACAGCGGTACAGTTACATGGTCAGACATGTATCTTAAGAAAACCCTTTTCACTCAACTCATTGTGTCACAACATCCAGAGTTATGTCCTGAAGCTGCAATGTACAAGGTGGAAGGCATTCTTTAACTCTGCAAAGAAATGAAACAGTTTTCTCGACACAAACTCATCTCAGATGGACAGAAAATCCAGGTGATCCGTGGAAAGATGAGTCCACATGAAGCTACTTTTTGTTCAACGGCTCTTTGTGCCAGTGTTGGAAATACAGTTAAAGCTGTTTATAGTAAAATATGAAAAAGTCATTTTAGACCTCTGAAACCATGTGTGTGTGTGTGTGTGTGTACATAAATGGCCGTCTTGCATCTAGATCTGTCTCATTTTTGAAAATCTAGCGAGTACCATGAAGAGGATTTATGCTGTAGCAACCATGGTATGTTGTGCATCTAAAGTCTTGTACTCAGTGAAGAAATGCCTCAGAAAGACCTTCAGTGTCTATATGATTAAAACGTGTATTTAAAGGTGAAATTATGCAAGATAATTATAAACATGCTTCTCTCCTGACTGTTTAAGTGTGCTGCTGGCCTCAAATTTTAATTCTTTCAAGCATGAATTAAGAAACAGTGTTACATGTTTTACATACTTCAACAGAAGTTTACACCCATGCGTTTTCTTTTTATTATTTCTTAACATTACACTTTTTGTTCATTGAATTTATTTTGACAGTCTTGAAAAATAAAATACTTTTTTCATTTTTCTATAATGTAAATATAAAAAAGGAAGTTGTATCTAATTCTCTTACTTTTTATGACTACATTGTATATATGTATAGATATATTTAGTTATTCTACCGTGAGTGGCAAATTATTGGATGACGGATGCCCACTGAGGTGGCAAATGTACAAACACAGTGTACCATCCCAACCCATGAAAATACACTATGTGCAAAAGTATAATTAAGTTTGACATGAAGACTTTCAAAGTAACTTCCTTTAAGCCTGCGCGTATCACATCTTCAAATAAATCAGGTCAATGATTTTTGTTGCCTGTTAAATAAATTAGTTGTATCTTTATTAATCAGTTTAAGTTATTAAAAAAGTGAGCTCCTTTCTTATGACCATGAGTAAAAACATATGAAATAAAAAAAATAAACCAAGAGCAGTTAATGTTTTTCATAACTTTACTGATACATTTTAACTATGAATAAAGTGGAAAGGTTTTGCTTATTTTGGAGGTGAAATTGTTTTTATTATTTTTAATTCACCACAGACACAGAAAACCAAGTTTGGAACAGTTTCTTTACAACTGGGCACATATATCTTCCAATAAGCTTTAGTTAAGATGTTTCTAAATATGTGTTAGTGTAAATAAAGCTGCACTTGAACTTAGTAACTCTATTATCAGTTCTCCTTTTATACAGGCGGAAAGGGGCTCAGATTTTATCTTAACATTGTGCCAAACCTAAAGATTTGCCTTGTACTCCACTGAAAGCGACCATGTGATGTATGAGACTAAATGCACACTCTAACTTGTCCTAACCTCTGCATATCTGAGGTTCTGCTAATATGAAATACACTGAATTTAAACACTAAAATGTAGCTTTTCATTTACTTAGTCACCTCTCTGCTAGATTAGCTTACAACTGAAGGATTGTACCATCTTAGTTTTACATTGAGTCTTTACTTGTATTTTGGTGTAACATGTTTGAGTAATTGGTCCTTGTGTTCAATGATCCAATTTCCTCTCCTTATCAAGACCCTAAATCTTTATACAGTCAATGGTCTGCATCTGTTAAGGCCATCAAGCCACTTCAGCACGACTGCAACTGTTTCTGTGCCGAGTTGTACATCCTAATTTGTGCCACAAGGGGTCAGTATTAATGCAGGTCTGATCTTCTTTATAATCAGGCTGTGTGTTAGAGACGATGGCTGGATGGAAGAGTTTGCACTATATGTATATAAAGAGCTAAAAGAATAAATTAACTGCATCTGTTTTCTATTCTATGTGTTTCTGATCTGAGTAAACGGATTCTCTGGACTTTGGATGGTATTAAATCCACATGTCAGTTTCTAATGTTGTCTAACATTCAAACAGTCAGAGCTATTAAAATACTCATTTGTGCTTCAGTTAACATCATTACCTGCAGTGTTGCTTATATCTCTGTTTGCCACGCGGTTTGCCTTCATTATGAGGAGAGGCAGAGAGAAAAGCTGCTCTCTGTTTTCGCTCTGGTGCGAGCTTGTTGCTGCTCACAGCAAATCCGTAGAGACTTTACTACATATAAGGGTAAACTATCACCCGCCCAAGGAGACTCGAACCCCATAAGCAATCAGTTAAGGTTTATCTCCTGCTTGTGCTCACATACTAATAAGTTTAGCCATTTCCACATGAATAAGACTTCCGATCGTTTAATATTCATGATTTTTTTCCTGCATATACTGATCAGTTATTTCAAAGCAGTGTAATCCCAATGACTCCCCCCCGAGCTGTTTTTCTCAAACAGTTGCTTATATTTTACGTGTAGTTGTGCCACTTTGTGCATGAGACCTACTATCCATGTGCAGAAAAACAGAGTGAGCTTTGTTAGGAATCAATACATCTATCTTTGTAGGTTTGTTTGCTCTGAAACAGGAGTCGCATGCATTCTCAGAGCAGCAGTGTTTTAGACTATAGAAGGTTCAGTAAGTTTCCGAGGTTTGTGTTTACTCGCAACGGTTTGTCTGCAATTCTCAGAGGGTCGGCCTCCTCAGTTGCTGCTGTTATAACTATATTTTAGTCTGTGCGCACACTTACATAATGCTGATATTTGTTATTTAAAGTGATGTAAATGGAAGCATGTGTTAAAATAGCAGCTATGACCGGAGATAAAAAAAAAAAAGTTAACTCCACATAAATGATTTCCTTTAAGTAAAATAGTTTTTCACAGTGGGCTTAGATGCAAATTACTATGTGATAAAAGAAAAAGGAACATAACAAGCTGGTCTAAGTTGTGCTTTTCTGTTTTTGTCTTGTTTTCTTCCATGTGGATTTGACCCATCCCCTCTGCGGTCTGATCAACAGGTAAGACATGTTTCTTGTGTTGTTTGTTCTGGTCTAGTAGATGTTTTCATGTCTTCTTTCAGGCTGCAGAAATTCCTTTATCCATTTTCTGAGAGATTTCATTATGTTTTAGCGATCCAATCATTTCAACACATCACTCCCACCAAACCTTTTTTTTTTTCTTTCCATCATTGTTTTGATAACGCCGTGCAGAACGGCTTTACATAACTTTACCTGCAAGTGCTGTTTTCCTCTATTTGCTCAATGCTCTGTTCTTGTCACTGCAAATTTATTTTGCCTGTATTTAAGTCTCTCAACCCTTTTATTTGTGCTTGTGGGCCTAAGCTGTTTCTGAATGGTAGTAAAGAGGGAATTTAACCTTATTATGATGTAAAGCTTTGTAAAACCTGAGGGAGTTCAGGAAAATTTCAAACAAGCCCCCTTTTCTCCCTCTGAGGGCACTGGTAATATGACATGAAAATGGTTGGAAAAAGTTTCTTCCAAATGAAGCCTTTGTCCTCATGTTTATTGACACCTGTTACAATTGATTTTGCAACATATTAACATGATAGCATCAAACAGTTGATGCAGATTTGTTAGCTGCACATTCGTGATGAGAATCTTCTCTTTTGGATTGAGATTTAGTGACCGTGGAGTACAATGAAGAGATCAGCTGGAGATGATTTCAGCTTTGTGACATGGTGCCTTATCATCCTGCTGGAAGTAGCCATCAGAAGATCCTACACTGTGGTCATAAAGGCATGGACAGGACAGGGTCAGGGAGGATGTGGCATGTAAACAATGTTTGTGTTAATTGGCCAGAGGTGTGGCAAGAAAGTACCCACACACACCATCAGTGATACAAAGCAGGATTACTCCAAATCCTGGCCCACCATCTGAATGTTGCAGCTGCTATAGAGGCTCATCAGACCAGGCAGTATTTTCCCATCTTCCATTGTCCAGTTTTGGTGAGTCTGTGTGATTTTTTTTGCCTCAGTTTCATGTTCTTAGCCAATGGGAGTGACACCAGTTGTGGTTTTCTGCTGCTGTAACCCACCTGCTTTGAGGTTTGACCTTTTACGTATTCAGAGTTTTCTGCATACCTTGGTCATCAGCCTATTCTGCTCTTATTTTAGTCCACACTGGTTTGCATGCCTTAAACCCCAGCAGAACAGTGCTTCAAAGCCGAATCTTGAAACTAATTTATACTTTAATCAACAACCTGATCAGCTGAAGCTTTAACTTATCGTTTGTCAGAGTTTTCATTCACAGAGCACCAGCTTTGGATTGACCGTCACACTGCAGCTGGGAGACAAATTCAAACATAAGGCAGTAGTTAATGCAGTTTTATTCCTTGTATTGGTCCTTTCACTGCTCACTGGTGCCTTTGTCATCAAACCAGAGGAGACTAGCCATCAGCACACACACTCTTCATGACCCTGATACACTGGTCTGCCTGTCAATAAACTCTTGGCCTGCCAAACAAGAACCCATTGTAGGTGGCTTTCCCACAGCGACAATTAGGCAAATATTTAGGGAGGAGCAGATAAACCTGTCTGCTTATGACATGAGAAAGGGTGTTGGGTATTGTGAGAGTTTCTGGGCTTCTAATGAATAATTTAACATGCCGCTTGAGTTCAGACACAAACTTGTTTACATACTTGTTTGCATTTATCTGACCTTGCTACAAACTTGTGTCTAAAAGTGAGAACATATAAGACTTCAGTCTTCAGGGCGTCTCATACGCCCACCGGCAGCAATGTGGAGCCAGAAGGTTTTATATTCCCTTTGCTTCCCAGCACAAAGTTCTGGCTCAACCTTCAGTGATGGATACCTCCTAATGGACCTACTAAATACTCTCTGTGGAACTGGAGTCAAACAGTCTAGCCTGTGTACGAGGCAGACATGCACACACTCTACAACGTTCTGTCGTTGGAAGTTTATGGGCTGAGGTAATGACAGAAACTCCTCACTGAATGTAACATTATGGTCCCCACTGCTCTCACTAAGAACAAGCAGCATCACAGCGAGCAAGTGAGCAGCTACTGAAGGGAGGAAATATAATGCAGAGGGGCGAGCGAGGGAGCAGGAGAGGAAGACTTTGATTAGGCTCAATCAAGAAATAAATGCTTGTTGGGAACTGTGGAATATTTTGATTACGAGGCTGAATTTGAGCGTGTTTCTCAGGCTGTTGTTGGTGATCATGCATATGCACACCTCTGTTCCTCTATATGCGTTTCCATTGGAGATCATCACTGTTTTATTCCAGTTAATTAATTTCCACTCTATGAGAATGTTTACGGCGGCCATTAATGGATGGGATCTTATTATCAACTTTGCCCTCCCTGTTAGAGCTTTTGACTCCACACACACTGCAAAAAATGAAACCTAAGGAAGATTAAAAAATCTTAAATTGAGTACACACATGCTTATTTTTTTTAAAAGGTAAGATAATTCTTAGTTTTTATGCCAGAGAATTCCTCCTATTTTAAGAGGAAGTCTTGGGAAGTCTGATAATTTAATAATTGGGAAGGCAGATAATTTATCTTATTTTAAGCAACATTTACCTAATTTTTGTATTTTTTTTCTTGTTTTTTAAGGCTGAGTTTTTGCAGTGTGTGCACTGTAAATAAATACATCTCTTAGAAGTTGTTGACTTTATTGACATATTTAAAAGAGCAAATAATAGTGTTGATTTAAGTAATGTATGCAGACAAATGACACAAAATAAATTATAAAAAAAATACCAGTAAGGTAAATAAAAAGAGAATCCTTACATTTGTCAAACTTCAAGCAAAGACAATATCGAGTCCGTCCTACCAAAACCTCTAACACTCAAGGTGTTTTGTGCTTAAAGTAGATGCTGCATTTCACAAATGATCTAAAGAGACCTTTTGATGCAGGATCTCCAGTTAATGTTGGGAGAATTACTTTCTTTTAATATACAAAGCAGAAGGTTGTATTTGTTAAATGAGAATGCAATTTTAAGAGTATTTGTGTCTGTTTTGGGTAAAGTGATCACCTAAACACAGCCTGTAAAAGGCTAAATATAATGACTGTTTTCACAATCTGTATTTAAAAGGTGTGTTTAGTCACCAAGATGTCACTCATTAGGTTGAGAACGATTTTCAGGACTTTATTTGGCAGTCACAGTCTTACTTTTGTGGAACCAGAGGTGACTTGGAAAGGATTAATCTGACACTGATGTGCAAAATTAAGAACTAAAACTCAACATCATTTTCAAATTTTACATGATTGGTGGGACGTGGGGAAGAAAATGGCAACTTCAGAGTTTATATTGTTTGTTTACGTCACTATTACAAGTCATGTTGTGTTTTTAACTTAAAGACAGGTTAAAAGGGATTGCATCTATTTTTTAGATCAAAAATAACAAAAGAAAGAATTTAGAGCAAAAGAGAGAATTTAGAGCACCATATCTCTCCATCGTTGTTGAAGGCGTCACTGAGTGAAGCTATGAGCAACATGAAAAGTGACCAACGTTTGAATGAATGATTACCATTACTTTAACATGTTTAAGCCAATGTCGTCACATTATTTATGTCTGAAAAAGGTTGTTTGTTTGGGTGAATAACTAAATTAGAAAAGTTTGCATCAGCACACATACTTACCTGTTTATCCCATAAGATCAGTAGAAGAGCTCTGGTCATGTGATTCACACAATGACATAAAGCCAGCAGATGCACCAAATATGTGAATTTAAGTTCAAGAGCAGCTACGCTTTACATATTTAAGCACAAAATAATGTCTTTAATTGCATTTTTTTGTGACATTACAAAAACACAACGTGAAAAGAGTGAAACTTTCCATGCCCATTGTGTTTTTGCGTGCCTTTGTGCCATTGTGTTAAGTTGTGGACTCTGGTCTGTCTACCTGACCCCTCTTGTTCAGGCAACGCGATGTGATTGGCTGCTCAACAGCCTTTACAACTTATATGCATCTGCTTCTGATAGGCTGTCACTCTCAGTCATGCTTTTCTTGCCCAGGCAGGCAAATTGAAGTGGATGTGTTGTAAAACCAGGAGTGCTGCTAGAACTGGATCAGGAGCCAGTAAAAGTGAGGAGTGGCGACACTTTATAAGCCATGCGTGTTTATAGCTCCAGATGATGTCTCTTTCGTAAGCGTGTAACTGAGTGTATTGGTTGGTAGAGGCTGGAGTGAAACACGTTGTAATCCGATATCTGTGTTTTTAACTCCATTCCACTTTGAGGCCACATCTCAGCGTGTTTTCTAGATGTCCCAAACTTTTCTCCTGTTGTTCTCAGTTCTTCCTCCCCTTGTTCTGAAACATATGCTCACTCAGAATCACAGGGGATGGTTACACTGGGTTTGGATGTGTGGAAGTGAACTACCAGAGACTATTTCACTGCTTTGGGAAACAGAGGGATTAGCTTTTTGACTGTTTAGAAAATTCATTTGGTCCACTTTTTGCACTGGGAACAGGAGCAGCTTTCCTGTCATTCAGGATACACACTCACAGTATTCCGGATACCATGCCTCTGGGATCTCAGTGTGGGAAACTTTGAGGGGAGTGTTCAGAACAAGAGAAACAGTCTGAGCTTGTGCGACTGGAATGAGGGCATTGCACAGAAGTGGATGTTTAATGGTTTAATCCTGTCTTTCAGGCAGAAGGAAATGGTTTCACAGTGGAGTAGATTTGGACCTGAAACAACCCATAAGGACTCTTAAGTGGATGTGAATGTCTGCAAGGGAATTTCTTCCTTTAAAGTTTGTGATAAATTGAGCTTGACTTCATGAGAACTTTGCCTGCAGTTTATCTGCACTAAAACTACAACAACAGGACTTGTTTTCAGTGTTCTTGCCTTATCTTGTTGCTGCTGGGTTCACCATGGCTGGAATCACTAGGAAGGGATCTGGGAGACCCTCATACTACTACAGATTCCTGGGCAAATCCAGACTGCAGCGTCAGCGAAGCCGGTCTCGGAGCCGCACCAGGCCGTCTGCCAGCAGGGGTAATAAATACTACAACTCCTTAAAAAGTTACCATCCAGCAGTTTTAGCCTCGTATACACCACAGGCCTTAAGTACAGTCTAGTAAGACTTGAAACCATTGTATCTGTTTGACTCAAACCACCATGCAACTGGTTCACACTCTGGTATTTGTGTCAGTATATGCAGATATCATCTATAGTCTGTTGAAGTGGTACAGCGTAGCATTAAACATCAGTTCCCCTTTTTAAAAGAAATATATTTAAATTTTCTGTTCAAATGAGAACTTCTTTTTTTGTAAATATATTTTCAGAACGCCATAGCAACGCTTTATTGTTGTGAATTTGTTTTCACTCATGTTTCTATGCTCTTGCAAGCAGTGAGATCACTGTTTGGTGTCACTATTCACAAAGTGATGCTACTCTCACGTTGCACCATCAACACTTGACAGTTCTCAGTTCGGTGACAACCTTGCAGAGTTCCACCATCCTCTGGCACCAACACCTGCAAGTATTTCTGTCTTTAGCAGCAGAGTCAATCTTTAAGTCAGCCAGTTTTTTTTTTTAAAGTCAGACTTGTTTTCTTTTTTTTTCTTCTGTTAGGCCATGCCCTACAGCAATGTGTTTGTTCATTTTGCAGCTTTTCTGCCTCTCAGCACTGCTGGCAGTGTTTGAACTGCCAGATTATAGTGATAAATCTACCCCCAAGGCTTTGCTGAAGTTACTTGTATTGAGAGAAAAAGATATATCACTGCATCTTCAGCTTATTGATTTTTCTTTGCCAAGTGGACTGCTGTAACTTGCCAAACAGTATATCAAGTAGAAGACAGTTGCATATATGTTGCTCTGCTGTTGATGCGATATAAACTTTATGGGGACAAACAGTTGAGGAAAATGTCAGACTAACTTCCTCTTCATTAAACTTGATCTTGATTATACTCCTGGGTCCATGTGATGTTAGTTTGTGTGGTAAGAAATGGACAAAATCCAGACCTTTAGAGAGCAGAATGTTTAGGTGCCTGGTCTGTAGTCTTCTCTATGATTAAAGAGACACTTTGAAGTCCCCCCCTACTCTATGCATGTGTGTGCTCTTCACTTATCTAAAGAGCACACACATGCACATACGCATCTGAGCTCAAGTACAAAGACACCTGCAAACACATTTTGCCTTGATCTTGTAGTTAATGAGTGCAAGCTCCTCTCACAAAAACTTTTCCACACTGCCTGCATGTCAAAGTAATATACCGGCAAGACAGGGCAGATTGTAGCCAGAGGAATGATGGTTTCCTTTGCAGCCATCAAGTGCAAAACATTTTGGGATTTCTGTAGTAGCAGAAATTAAACTGTTAAAATTCCCCGGTGTCAGTAAATATCAGCGCATATTATGAATTGTTCCACTTTTGATTGCATGTAGGCATTCTTCCTCTTATTATTCAGGTTATATTTTGCTCCTGATGTTTAGATTGTATTATTTGCAGCTACATTTCCCTTTGGTTACATGGCACACTTAAAAAAAGGAAACATCTGATTGCACTGTTGATGCAGATTCATATATATATATATATATATATATATATATATATATATATATATATATATATATATATATATATATATATATATATATATATATATTCATATATATATATATATATATATATATATATATATATATATATATATATATATATATATATATATATATATATATATATATATATATATATATATATATATTCATATATATATATATATATATATATATATATATATATATATATATATATATTCATATATATATATATATATATATATATATATATATATATATATATATATATATATATATATATATATATATATTCATATATATATATATATATATATTCATATATATATATATATATATATATTCATATATATATATATATATATATATATATATATATATTCATATATATATATATATATATATATTCATATATATATATATATATATATATATATATATATATATATTCATATATATATATATATATATATATATATATATTCATATATATATATATATATATATATATATATATATACACATGTGTATATGTATATACATATGTATATGTCATGAAGATGGTCCCAAGTTGCTATGTTGCAGTTGGAATGTGATGCAGCTGCTGCTGTGGATACCAGTGTTCCCATAAGATTCAGTAGTTGATGTGGGTTATTTATAGAGCAGAACCTTTGCCTTCTTATGCCATACATCAGTTTAATATTAATAAATGAGGTAGAAAAAACTGTTGATCTAATCCAGTGATGTTATATTTCATTGTTTCCTATCAGGTCTGTTCTGCAGATGATCAAAAACACTCCTACACAGTTGCCACCCTGAAGCTGATAACCTAATTGTTTTCTTAATCTGCCACTGCAGATTATCTCTCTGTGGCCTTTTGACTCTATGATGCGCATTAATGAACTGATCACCAAACAGCAAAAAGTCATCAACATTAGCTATAAAATTTAGCACAATGGAGCCTTGAAGGGTGAGGCATACATTTAACTTTGCCAACAGATGACAAGACCCCAAAGTAGTTCTAAGATTGGATGTGCAAATAAGCAATATTTCAGCATTTTTCTATTTAAATCATCTGTGTGTGAGAATAGTTAACATTTACTCCTCCCCTCCATGCTAGTAAGAAGTGTTGCAGGGCGTCTTGCACAAGCAGTGATGTAACACCTCAAAAATCAAATCAGGATTGTTTAGGCATGTATCTCCATCGTGGACAGTAATCAAAAATGTATTTTTACAGCAAATAATAGGCAGTTGTGCGGTTTTCCAGTTGCATTTACACATAACAAATGCTGATAACACCTTATATATGAATATTGCTCTATGACAGTTCAGTTATGTACATTGTTTGATTAATTGAAATTAGATTTTTGGGGAAAAAAAGAGAACAAGTTGTGTTAGCCTGCAGTAAGATACTTATCTCTGATGTGTGTCACAGTAGAACTGAAGCAGCAGAATACAGATATGTGACCCTATCTTGAGGAAGTCACCGTAGCCCCCCGTGCTGAATACACTGTTTGTGACCCAGATCAGATTGCATGAGCTCATGTGTTATTGTTTTCACAGCGTGTGCATGTATGTTCATTGTTATCTGTGAATGGAAAGGCTTGTATCAGTTCTGCTCACCCCTGCATCACTCTGAATCTGTTTCCTCTTCTGTGTCAGGGTTAGAGACACTGACATGCAAAGTTACTCTTTATCGCAAATGTAGAATGGTAGACGGCCGGGCGGCGCAGACGGCATTTCTGTGATCTGGCTGTGTGAGCAGATGTGATCAGAAAATCAGAATTGTATCATAGATGTATTTTAGATTGACCCAAATTTACATCTAAAGTGAGTCTTTTCTTTCTCTCCTGTATTTGTGTCCCTTTTTGTTATCAGATGTCATCATTTTCTGATTTTATTCTTCATCCTATTTTTATAATTTAGCCTTTCAGAAAGAAGCAAGAAAAACAAAACAACAACAACAACAGAAAAACATTTCCTCACATTTTTTCTAAGAGTTAAATGGAACTAAATTCACCTTATCCTCTTATCCCATTTCCCAGTTGACACACACCCTATTCCTCCCCTTGACTCCTCTTTTCCCGTCTTAATCCCTCCCACTGTGCAAGCAGAGGAAGTGAGGTCAAACACAAAGAGGAATGAGGCGAGACAGGCATTTAATAAAATGAGATATTCCTTCTTCACTTTAAACCGTGTTTATTAAATATGGAGTTTGACACTGCATCTTGTCACAGTCTTTGTCTTGCAGCATGTCTGCAGATTTCATTATTCCCATCAGATAAGCATCAAATGTCTGTGTTACAACATGTATGTGTTTATTTTTAATTTACCAGTAATTGATAATGTAAGATTAATCTGTCACAACCCTTTAGATTTCATTCAATGACAAAAGCACTCCCAATAAAAGATGCAGCGGTGTATACTGCTTCTCGCTCCTCTGAGAAAATCAATAATTTTCGATTGTGAATGATTTCTCAGTTAGAAGCAAGACGACAGAGGAGAGGGGAGATGAAGATGCACAAATTTGATGGATGAATTGAGCCTCACAGATAACAGATTTCATCTAATTTATCATCTCAGATCTAAAACTTTGTGTTGTGTAGTTTACTCCAGAGTAAATACATACTCAAGGTATGACTGGTGTTGATTGAAGAAAGTCAAACACGTGCTTATGCCAGCAATGGCATATCATGGGATTAAAAGCAAGGGATAAAAAAAGAAAAGAAAAGAATACATCAGTGATTGTGTCATATATTTTAAAAAAGGATTCATGATGAATAAACACACTGCGCTATAATCAAACATAAAAGCATGGGAACATGACATCATTCTTAAACATTAAAAGTTTCTTTTTGTAAATTTGTCTCTTGAATGTCAAAGAATAACATATGATATATTACATATATATATATATATATATATATATATATATATATATATATATATATATATATATATATATATATATATATATAATGAACAAGTCTGGTCAAGTTTATAAATCTGTGTGCAGCTCTGTCACATTCAGTCTCTCAGTGGGGTGTTTGGGTGTAGGTCAACAATATTTGTTGTCCAAACACAGGTGAGCTTTACCAGACAAAACCAGACCAGAATAGGAAGAAAAACTAAGGAAATAGAGGAAGTGGAGGAAATTCAGTGAAGACAAATAACTAGAATTGGCAAAAATAGTAACCATTATTATGGTCCAATGCAAGGATTATGTTGTTTATTTTTAGTTTTAGATGTAATAAAAGACCAGTACTTTCCATTTCAGAGCTTTAGAAATGGGGGTTTCCCAGTTTTTTCTTTATTTTAAACGCACGCTGCCTGAAGCAGGTGACTGCTCAGTAAAGATTTCAGTTACATCACAAATCCCAATCCCCAGCACTCTTGCAAGAGTGGTTCAACTAAGAAAAGACTAAGTAATGCATTGATTCGGACAGTTATTAGGCATAACTACATTGTCAATGGTCCTTACCAAGAAACACTTATAAATTGTGGTACTACATCACACTTTGACTTGTCAAGTTGTTTAAGGCACTCAGATTTCTTTCCAAGTATGTGTTTGTTTGTTTGTGTATGTGTGTGTGTTGATGGGAAATGAGGACAACATTCAGGCTGATAGATGGGAAACATGGAGAGAACGTCACAGATAACTTCAGCGATATTCAGGCGCATTTACACCATCACACAGGAAGGCTGGAAACAAGTCTGATTTGTGTCCCAAAGCACTAATCTGCTTTAAACATTTACACGATGAAAAGTAAAGCGGAACACTCGCGCTAAGTGGTGCCATGTTCAAACCTCAGCTTCATTGCTGATGTAATCATTTTTCCTGTTTGCTCTGAAACAAATTAGCTCTTTGAAGTATTTTTTTTTCTGTTTGCTTTTGAGTATCCTTTCTGAGATTACGGTCATAATTCAGGAAAAAACAAAGATTTTACTAACCAGCACAAGCACCTTAAATCTTTGATCATTTTGACTTCATTTTCTGCAAATACAAACATTCAGGTGAAAAGGGGGGGGGAAATTATGCAGCATGAAACAGCAGAAATGAACTGAGTAAAAGTATTCCCCATATGTACTGCCTATATTAAAGGATGAAAACTGATAATGTAATTAATTAGCCTTTGGTATCATGTAATTGAAAGCAGAGCCTTAAAGCAGAGGCCAGGAGCAGTTAAATATAGCTGTGAAGCGGTGAAGTGAAAGCGCCAGAGTTCTCTTCATCATCACTGTGTTTAACCAGGGATTACTCTCTGATCTTAGCTTCACTTCTGAAGTCTGTGTCCTTGTCGACTCGTTTCCGCTCACCATAGTGAATCGTGGAGAAAGGCCAGATGACGTAATGCGTCTGAGCAACCATAAGAGTGCAATAGCAGGGACAGGTGCAGGCTAATCCCTCCTTCATCCATAGATATTAACTAAGATTACATGCCAGAACTGGAGAATGATTTTGGAGGAATAGTTATGGAGGTGTTAGAGAATATTGCCATTCCTCTGCCTCAAACTGCCTGTCTTCATACAGCAGAATATGTGAAGCTAAAGATGGTTCAATGTGCAAAACCATCACAGGACTGGAAATACATTTGCTGTAATTTTCTTTAATAGCAGAAGCAGCAAGTCTTCCGAACAATTAAAAACATTACAATTCATATTATAGTCACTTATTGTATACATTTGGTATACAACAGTCATCTTTAGCTTAGCAGCTCTCAGCAGAAAGAGTATCAGAGGTTAGCTAACCTCACTGTCTGGTTTTTTTTTCAAGCTAAATATTTTGACAGATTATATGCACTGCTGATAAATGCTGAGAAATTTACATGAAGCCTCATCGTACACTTCATGCCTCACAAAATAATGAAATTACAAAGCCCTTCGAAGCAGACCAGCTCATGCTATGGTTTATACCGGCTCGGTTTGTCTGGATTTGATGCCACAATATCCAATAAAAGACATGAATACAATAAATAAAACGCAGACAGACCTTCAAGCTGCTCCACTCATCTTATCAAACATTTTGTGCTGATTTAATTAAAATAATAGTAAGTTGTCTGCTTACTATGCTTCTTGCATATTATCCCAAAAGTGAGATGTTTTATTCCCTGTTATCATATAACACTAAGCTTACATGATTTGTTTCCTCGTATCTTCCATATGAGTCTGATGGGGGATGTTATTTGAAGTCAGAAAGATCCCGGCCGGCAGTTGCAGGAATGTAAATGATACGTCGCCCTCTGCACAAACTTCCTCCTTCTGTGCCCCATTTCTTCTCCTCTTGCTCCTCCTCCATCCCTCTCCCTCTGCCTTCCTATAACAAACTGCAGACAAAGGCATGCATGTGCCAAACTAAACACAAAGCAGTGTCCTTTTCCCTGGATGTAACTTGTACAGAGTTAAATACATAATTACCAGCTGCTTAGTGTACCTTCCCATACCTGAACTTTTTTTATCTGGTGACTGTGTTACTCAACGTTAACTGGCAACACCTTTCTGGTTGAGGTTTATTACTGACTTCCAGCTTAAATCCATACTGTTGTAAACTTAACGTTGTCAGCACACTCTCAACTCCAGACAGTGGCTTTGTGTTTGCTAATGTGTTTGCTGTGTATGCACGAGTGGTTTTTGCTGGCTTTTTTACTCTCCTACGCTCCCTCACGTCCAGACACATGCTCCAAGGAGACCGACCAGCACCTCTTTATCATCCCATCATCTCTTTGCTGAGTAAATACTGCATCCCAGAGGTCAAAAGTCCAGCCTCGTTCTCACTGTTAAGTGTTGAAACCTTTTAGTTTCCATGCACACACACACACACACACACACACACACACAGTCTCCCTTTGCATCAACAGATGTTTTAAACGAAGCCGTTCTAAAGGGTGCCATGTGGAACAGTTTTCGCTTTGGTATTCCGCCGCTGTGACCTCCATTACATGGATGTTTGGCTTCTGAGAAAATAAAACTACAGAAATTTATTTTTTCTGCAATGATTTTGATTGACATTCACTTTGTATTCCTCACACACAGTGTTTTCACTGCACTGCCAGCCAGTCAAGATGCGTTCTAGTTGTCATGTTGTTGAGAAGAAAAAAGAGAAGATAGTCATCCAGGTAGAGAGAACACACTGAACACAGCCTGACAGTCTGGGATTTTTGCTGCACACTTTTATAGGCCCAAGGAGCAAAATGTGTGTGTGTTTTCCTCTTTTACCTTGCTGTCATAACACCAGAACTGTCTGCATTCTCTGCAGGAGCTCTTTTTTTTCAGTCCTGAGGGTAAAGACTTCTTAAAATGCAGACACATGCAGCTGTTAATAACGTAGCCCTGCACTCAGACCTTCTGTGAATTGGCTTTACGTGCACAGTTGTCTGTCCTGTTCAAATACACAGTTGCTTTGATAAAACTTAAAATGTTTTATCATCTCTACAAAATTTTACAGCTTGTTTCAACTTACTGGTTCTGGTTTACTCTCACCACACTTGTCGCATCATAGCGGACTCGAAAACTGTTTTATGTTTAATAAGAAGTGGAAAGAAAAGTCTTCAAAGCCCTGCAGTGGGTACCACCAAAAGGCAAACAGCCCTTGAACATAGGGCTGTAATAAGCCATTAACCTTGAAACTTCCTGTCCCAGATGATGAGGACTAAAGCATAGCAAATGTTCCAGGAGGTGTCAAGATGCACCAAACAAACATTGTTGCTGTGCAGCTGCTGTTGTTTGCTGCTATGTTTCTTCTGCTTTTCCTAAGGTCTCGATATGTGTCTTTATCATTGACTCTTATACACTTTCATGCTCAGATTTCATGGTTCCAGGCAACAAAGCCTCTTGGAAAAGATTAGTAAAAACTTATCAAAGAAAAACTGTAACAAACCAAGAAGTCCTCCAACTTAAAGGTGCAGTGTGTAAGAACTAATATGTGCATTAACAAGTGTTTCCTTGAAGAAGCCACTGCATTAAGATTCTTCTTTTCTCCTCTTGGTTGGACTGATATAGGAAGGGCTATTAGGGTTACAAAAACTTTATGCTTATGGAAAAATTGCCTTATTTTTACAAAGTCAACGTCACCCTCATGAAGTCCATCTTGCTGGTTGCCTTGGATTGGCGTAAACACAAGATTTTCTCTTCTTGGTTGGGTTTAGACAAAAACTTTATAAAGTTCATGTAGAAATAAAACAAAAGCGCTTTATATTGATTTTTTCTTTTCATGAGAAGAGATTAGATGCAGAGATGCATTCTTACTCACCCGCTGAAGTTTTCAGCCATTTTCAGCTGCATAAATTTGTAGTGATTCCTGTTTTGTCTTCCCCACTTACACACACGTATCCCGCTTCCAGTTACATGTTATCCAACCAACTTCCCAGTCATATGGAGGTAATGTTCCACGACAAGAAAAGACGAGGAGATAACTGACAAGAACAAATAATGCAGCTTTCTAAATGAATAAACTAAAAATCCGAAAATATTTTATTGCACTGGGCGCTTGTTTTGATGACAGATGTAAGTATGGAAATAAACTTTGTTTATAGTAGAAACTTTATTTATCATATCCTCACAGAAAATAGTTGGGAATTTATAAACATTATGGGAAACTTTAGCTTTCAGAGCTATTCTTATCGTGTCTTTGAGAAAGACCAAAATGAGCCAGCCCGGTTTTAGCAGCAGTACTGCAGGGTGTAGGTACTGAATGTTCTATCTAAGGTCGCTTTATTTGGAGGGAGACCGAAAACCCTGCAACAATAACACCTTCCAACCAACAACCTCTGAATTTCCTCTGTCATCACAGAACCATTTAGCACAGCCAGCGGCTTGAATGATGAGAGATAATAAAAAAAGAGACATCATTCTGTGCAAAAAGTATAATATGTGTCTAAGTAAACAGCTGTTATTACCATTAGAAGGTACAAGCACAGCGCTGTGGCACAACTGTATAAAAGAAAGTCATTATAATCAGAAGCAATTTTTCCCTGTAGGTAGATGCTGTTGGTGGCTTGTGAGACCGTGTTTATGACACATTATCACCTACCTGTCCAGCTTTTATGTGCAAGGAAGTATTGAACACAACTGTTAGTAAGAAAATCAATGAAGCCCGCTGCTAACAACCCTGTTAGCAGTCATTTAAAGAATTCTTCTGATTAAATCTGAGAGGATGAGAAGGTTATAGCTGCTACTTGTCTCTGTGTCTTTTTTGGGAAATGCTAATGAAATGTGCAGTGTATTTGCCAATTCATTATGGCACAAAGAAAAAGGAAAAGCTTTACTAAGATACATAGAAAGGTGGCTTTCATGTTTTAGTTTTTAAAGACACTTTTCTATCTGCTTGATTTTAAATCAGGCTCCCAAAACTTGTACTTCGCAGGAGGTTAGCTTAGATTAGCATAAAGATTTTAGCCCCGCTAGCCTCCAGGTTACTAAGCAATGCTAACCACCTGCTGTTTTTATCTTCATACCTCATGTACAGATAAATAACTCTCTAGGAAAGTGAATATTTTCCCCAAAATGCCAGTTCAAAAGTGTTTCTTTCACTCCAAGACAGCACTGTCCCTATCTCTGCTGACCAGACACATGACACACACAGGGTACACTCCCGCAGGTGATTTTTATCATCAATACTTGACTCTTTTTTTTTTTTTTAGTCCCCAAGGGCTCACACTTGCACACTGGTGTCCCATTGACCAGTTGTGAGACAGCTTGGAAGAGAGTGAAATTTGGTATCTATTTATGGTAGCTGCCGTAGACGGAAGGAGTGTTTAAAGGTTTGAGAGGTTCGGGAGTAAATGGAAGAAAGGTGCAGTTAAGAGGCGATGATAGGTGATTGACCAGTTAGATCTGATGCCAGACGTGATCTAAGAATAAAAGAATCCAAACACAAACTTTCCTCCGAGAGCGTTGCTTCAAGTTCAAAGAAAAAGAAGAGTGTCTGCAGACACCGACATGGCGGACCCCACATGCTGTTCAAAACACCTCTTAAATGGTTTTCCACAGGAATCAGACTTTGTGTTTTAATTTAAACTTTACTGGGTATAAATGTCTGTTTACTGTTTACGTTTAGGGTGAAGGAGGTTATAAAGTCAGGCATGGCAGCACAAATTTTCCATGCACTTGTGGACATACTTTGCAGGCAGATGCTTACAATGTGTGGAAGCATGCATTGCGATTTGCACACAGCAGTTGCTTCACAGCAAAACGATGTGTGCTTGTGTGCGTGTTTTTGCGTCCGCTTTCCTTTGAGCGCCTCTAGCAGCCAGCTCTGCAGGGAGATTTCCGTTACAAAATGAAACCCCGGAGGGGTCCAGTTATTGAAGCTGAGCAGAGAAATTCACATCACTACCTTAACTCAGTCAGTCTTGAGTGTTACTTCAATCAGCCTTATTTAACCATGATTTTTATTTTTTTTTGTAAAAGGTTAAAAATTCTGTTTGTCATGCAGCTGATGCTTCAGTCACAGCTTATCATTTTGTTTCAACAAGGAAGAAAGATAAAAAAGGAATATTTGAAAATATTGTACCATATTTAAGATCTGATGAAGTATTTTTAAGTAAGTGCATGAACTCAACCATCTTCCCATCTCTTCACAGCCTCCTGAGCATGTATTATGTGTATCAGCTGTAACTTGACACTTGACTTGGACCACATACTGTCACGGGACAATAGATCGGTTCTCAGAGGCTTCAGATTCTTAATCACAGCTATTATGAATTTCCACTCCAAAGCATGTTGTGCTCACCTGCCGTCTGTTGTTGCAGACTGTGTATATGTCTATGTGTGGTTGACACAGCAGGAAGTACTAGTGTTCCAGTTACTCTCCAATTACAGTGTGAGCAAATACAGTCAGCCAGTATGCTAAACAGCAGACAACTAATATAGCGCCTCAGCTTGACGGGATAATAGAGGGCAGCACTGATAAACATTGCATCTCCTTGTGTGGTCCTCATTAAAGAGGCTCTAAATATTAACTTTGGCATACATTCATTATATTTATAAGGCAAATGTACACAGTTTCATACTTAATGCTAACTTTGGGGTGCCTGCATGTTTGTTTTTTAATGTTTAATGTGTTCACATTTAAATGCAGACATTTCTAAAATCATATAATCAACAGATATTCATGATGTTGTTGAGACCTTGATGTGTTTACACAGAAAAAAACTTAAATTTTAAGGAAATATTAATGGAAACCAGACAAACTGGGAGATCACGTTTACTGTGGCTTCTAAACCCTTTCCTTCCCATCATTCCCAGTTCAAACTGTTTGAGACTCAGCCTCTCCTGAGCCGAGTTGCTCAGTACTCCATCCGATATGGGGCAGGTTATAGAGCCGTGCAGAAGAGCACGGCTGCAGCACTAAGATAAGCATGCAAAAAGTCTGATACTAATTTGGGATGATCTTTTGTATCGTTTCAGCTTTAAAAAAAGAAGTGGATGGTACATTTTCAGATCACTGTGGAGTACGTTAACATGCCCTATTGTTGGCAGCTCTTTGTCACATTGTCTTTGTTCTGAAGGATTTTAGTCATCACTCTTTGAAAATCAGAATTTAACAAAGAGATCCCACATTAATTCGTATCTGCTCGTGTGTCTAGCAGTGCCAGGCTGGGTTTGTGTAAGTCTGCAAGATGTGGATAGAAGTCAGTGATATACCGTTTGAAGTCACGGAAAGGCAATGGATTTTATATGCGTGAGTTTGTGAGGAAGTTGTACTCTTCCTCACATTTACTCTCGTTGTTTCATTAGTTGCAGACAGTTTCAGACAGTTGCAGAGCTCATTTAAATGATCCAACATCAGCTGAGTGATACCGTGACCAAACAAAGACCTCTAAATGTGAACAGATTGGATCACCGTGTCTGGCCTTGCATTTGTTCTCTCTTTCAGACTATTTTCATCAGTTTCTACTTGTGAGTGTTTTAAATGCGCTGAAATGAAAAAAAAAGAAAAAAAGTTCCTTTTGTGAGACTTTGGTACGCACAGGCAGCAGCGATAGTTTTTTGAAATTTGTGAGGACTTGCATGCCTGACATCACTCACATTCCTCTTGGACATGTCCAGAACTGCTGCGTCTTCACACACACAAAGTCTCTTTCATACGGATCTGATATGATGCTTTTTGGCTGTGTCCATGACGTACAGGGAAAACCTATATAGATATAGATTTTTAGATATATAGATGTATAGATGATAAGCATGGCAAATTTGTTAGTTAGCATATTTCATGTAGAAGATCATTTAAATAATTACAATACATAGAATACAATACAGATGTGCATAAGCTATATAGATATATAGATGTAGATATAAAGTCTGTATTAAAGACAAATAGGATAAAAACTAATTTAATAAAAGGCTTTATTGTACTTTGGCATCTGTTTCGAATCCTGTCTCTTCCCTCAGCTCGGGTCTAGCTACAAAAAGTCTGTCTGATGTTGTTTCAACTTTTGATTTGTGACTTTTTCTCTTCCTTTTTTGCTTGATATGATAATTTCCTCCTGCATTTCTTCGCTGAATCAGCCGTGGTGCGTAGCCAGAAGCAGCAGTTGTTGGCAAGTGACAGTGTGATGTAAATGCAGCTGTCATATAATGTCACATGGGCTGGAAAAAAAAAAAAAACGTTGCACAGCTCTGTTTCTCAGCCCCAAGTCGCTTCAGGGACGAGACAGCCTCAGAAATGTGCATAATGAATGCTGGTTTGCCAGGTAAACGAGTTAGAAGCAGCTTTAAGGTCAGAAAGTTGTCAAATGTTGCGTTAAAAAATGTGGAATTCAAAAGCAGAAATGAAAAATTTTGAAGAACCTGAAATACTTCAAGGTGACAGGTTGAAATGTTGTATAAAAAGATTAATGAAAACAAAAAGCAATGACTTGTACATCATTCAGACTTCTTTTTTTTCCTTTGAAAAAATATTTAAAAAACAACATTTTATGTTTTAAAATGAGAACTTTTGAAAAGAAAAAAAAAAAGAAACAATCTTTTAATTTACACTTTGGAGCTAAACATTATATTTAAATAATCATAACGCAAGGTCACCCCTGTTTTAATTACATTTTCTTAACTATTTGGGACGTTAAAGAATCAAACAGTTTCAAGGTTTAAATGAACATGAGTCACCTTTAAATGGTACCTTTAAATCATTTTTAATTCCAGTTATATATTTTCCATATTTGCTGCTCAGTTTGATGTCATTCCTGTTTAGAAATGTTGGTATTGTTTACCTGATGTGTTGTTTAAACTCACTTCTGGATTCAAATAAATACAACTCAACGCAAATTGTGAGTTTTAAGATTGATAACTTGTATAAACATTAAAGCAAGATTATCTCAGGACCAAAAATGTAACAGGACATATTACAAAATATGATTCCTTAATTGAGTTTGACAAAAATATCAACATCACACTTAGGTTTAGCTGTGAAATTGGAAAAGAGAACCAGTTCATGCTTATGTTACACTACAAGCAGAAGCTGTGTTCTCTCAAAAGATAAAAATACACTTGTTACATTCACCAATCAACACTTTATATGGTGGAAACAAATGAGATAATTGGTTTAATGTGGAGGTGGTGATTCATGTTTCACCTGCATAGATTAATACTTTATACAAACCAAATTCTTCCCCTTTATACACAAGAAATATCAGAGCTTGTTTTTTGTTTGTTAGCATATGTGAAGATAATCCCTCCAATTTTAAACAGCAGGATCACTTATCAACATAAATTGTCTCTGCAGAGTCTCCTCCAGAGAGGACGGGACGCCGACGCAGCATGCCAGGCTCCTCAGACAAGACCACAGCCACCATGGAGCCAACATCCACGGCCGCCACGCCTTTCAGAGTCACCGTGAGTACTGTGAGTCTGCTTTTATGTATTGTCTGTCTTCTCTCTCCATAACTCTCTGCCTTAGTGAGCTGCATTTTGTACATCATTGATTTCAGGAGACTGGTGTTCAGATGGAGCCGTGCCACTCTGAAAAGTATGCTTAGCAGCAGGGGGGTTGGAGTCTTTAATGTTCGATGTCTGCAGATCACACACCTCCAAATGTTGGGTTTACATCCAGCACAATGCGTCATCCATGAGTGACAAGCTTCAGAAAAGCAAACATTTACATACTCTAACACCTGCGCGCACACACACACACACACACACACACACACACACACACACACACACACACACACACACACACACAGCAATGGTGTTCACTCTGCACAGTCTCTGCTGTCAAACACAAACACAGAGCTCTCCCTCCTCAGTCATATGTCTGCGACGTTTCCATCCATGTTTAATTCAACAGATAAACAGTCGGTCAATGAAGCAAAAAATTCCACCACAAGTCATCAATTTTACAGTAATTAGCAATTAGCATAGCACATTTCCATTATTAAATAACGAGTGGGGAGCTGACAGTCCTGAAGTGAAGCATAAACACCCAACTGCTTGGTGGGGCCACAAGCAGTTCATCTCTCACAAAGTAACTTTTCCATTTAAGCCTTTTTAGTGGCTTTGCAGGCTCACACATACACGAAAAGATAGTTCAGTATCCCTGGAAAGAGAGTAAAAATGTTTTTATACTTCAACACTAAACATTAGTATTGTTTTTTTTTTTCACTATCACATGATCAGGATTTAATGAATACAAAGAAATAAAATGCATAAAACAGAGAAATCAAGAAGAGAAAACCTATAGGAGACTTACAGGTTCAAATAAGAGGGCTGCTTATTGATTACCTGTCTTATAAGCAGCTTCTTTTACTCTCTAGCGGATGGAGGGCGGGAGGAGCACTACAGCAAAGTCATCCTCTCTGAGGAGGTCACGTGACCATATTAATTCACAAACGTGAGCTTAATTCTAATTAGCTGTAAAGACTTCTTGCATAGCAAAGCAAATGTTACCCAGAAATTATTTGAACATAACCTGCATGTTTCCTTATGGTGCCCCCTTCTGGTCTGTGGTGGTATCACAGTTAAGATTCCGTCTTCATTTTACACATTATTGTTGGAATTTTTAATGAAGTTTTGCTCTATTTCAATGGGTTTTTATTTAAATTAAAGGTGAAAAACAATTCTCCAACACTGACACATGTAAGGCAGGGAACATGCAGTAGATTCTGCATGTAGATAGATGAGTGTTTGGCGTGAAGCGAACAGATAAGGTGCGAATATGAAACAGCCAAAAACATTGAAATCCAAACCTTCGTATTTCTTGCTGTGACAAACCTCTCTATGCTTTTTTCCTTTCAGTGAAAAGAGTTGTGGTGACATCTGAAGCACTCTTCCTCGGCCTTGAGCTAAATCTGTCACAATGTTTTTCTTTCCTGTGTTTGCAAAGACTGGATTCACTATCTGCATACACATAAGGAGTGCCATGCATATATGCACACACACCAACACATTCTCCCAGCTTCTCTCAAAAAAAGCTGCTTTTTATCAGAAGGCACTGAAGAAAACTAAAATCTTTATTTTCAAAATTTCAATTCTGCACTTTCTCTTATCTATGGCTTGTTTAAATAGCAGACAAACACAACTTATCTAAGTCTACGTCCTGCTGATTGCCATTGCTGACTGGATTGATTCTCCGTTGCAACTTAGCGTCTTGTCCAATCTCTGCCTCTTTCCACTCTCCCCACCTTCCATCTTTTCTCAGATAATAGCAGGAGGTCCAATTGGAAAGTATAAGTGGCTTGTTTTCATCAAGCATTGCAAGAGGAGGACAGGAGAGGTTGTTGTGGAAGCAGGGAACACCCTGCTGATTGTCCAGACACTGATTCTATCAGCCGCTGTTAAGGAAGCCTGGAATTGCCTGGAATTACCTGGAAGTGTTGCAAGCATTTACTTTAATTTCATGAGCAAAGAAATAAAAAAAAAGAAGAAGCACAGTGATAAAAACTGAGCTGAACTTTGAGTTTTGGTTTAATAGACTTGGACAAGCTGAGGTTACAATCATGTGCATGCAAGTTTGCTTTGCACTTGCACACACACGCACACACACACACACACTTATGAAGAAAGAGCCCAGTTGCAGTGTGAAAAAAATTGATGTGGCACTTGATATTTTCTGTCAACAATCAAATTCTCCTTTGTTGCGAGGCAGACGCTAGTGCACCTGTTCATGGATTATTCCCCCCCCCTTTTTTTTTTTACTGGAAACCTGTTCTGTAGTGCCTCCTGTTGATGTGGTCCTGTGGATTTGTCAAAACAAAAAGGTCAAACAATGCAGAAAACTAGTTATTTTCAAGAAAAACATGCTCAGAAATGCCCTGTCACTGATTAATTAATATATATTGCCATCATAAATATAGTTGCAGATAGTGTTTTAATTTACCCAAATAAACTATTCAAACAATTATATGAACATAAGGTACACATAGTAATTCGGAGTCTTTACATTTAATGTTGTCTTTACTTCTATTGCACCAATTTGTTGCATTTTCTGACAGCAACATGGCCAGTTTAGAAGGAAAGTAATCCAGAGCCACATTTTACATATTTTATGATGCTTAAAATTCCACGGCACACACTCCGTTTTAATGATTTTGTTTAATTCACTGTGTGTAGAAAGGATGAAATGTTAGGTTGGCTTAGTGTAGATGCACATCCATATGCATAAAGTAACCTGTGCAAATAAAATGTGCGTGAAAATTGTTAATATGAGGAGGAAAACTGTATTTTTCAGCACAAAATCATCATCACTACAATATTAGTCAACATAGCTGAAAGCACAGGTGAAAGCAGCTTTCACTGCTGTCGCTTAGTCAGCTGATTAGCAGAAAACCTGCAGCCATTTTTATTATCAAATTCTTACAAAGTAAACAATTATTAGATTAATTGAACAATCAATCACCATTAATCATCCTGATGCTCTCATGAGCGCATCAGGATGTACAGAGTCTAAAGAAGGAAGTGGTTTCATCTTTTTTTTACATAGCCTACTATGGACATTACTACCTGCTATGTCAAAACACTAAATAACAAACACACGTCCTTGTCAGATGCGCTGCACCAACTGAGGAGGGGTGCATTTGATGAAATAAAACCTCCTGCTGAGGCTGAAGGTTGCTCAGTAGTGTTATTAATCAGGTGGCCAGGGCATAACCACCGTCTCCTAATAAAGGATTAAATCCTGTCCTGTCCGAGTTATTCGGAAATTAAGTCGTTTAATTAAGGAAGACTGCTTTGTACATTACCGGAGACAATGTCAAACATTTTGATTTAAATCTCAAATATACATAAGTGGAAACCTGAGAGTTTGTAGATGATACCAAGATACAAAGAGCCCAATGAGAGCGTTTTTATTTTTCCAACCACCCTGCGTGATGGTGACATAATGTGCAATTCACTGAAGCAATTTTTTTCTTTTTAATAACTGATCTCATGCAGGAAGACATGATGGGAGCCAGAATAGTTTCCTACCGCAGCATCTTTTCAGTCTGAACCATGAGCTGCTTATTATCAGTTCCATGCACCACGGAAACGTGTCGAGACAAAAGTAATCAGAATACACTCCACAGGGAGCGACAAAGTTAATTCTTTTGTATTTGACCATCCTTTGTTTCACTTCTCTCTGCAGCTATGTCCATGCTCTGCTGAGCCCTTATCCATGGCAACCTTGTCACTAGTTTGCCGGGGTTTTTTTTTTTTTGCGCCGCTTTCCTCCTCATTTAGTTTTCTTCCGTTGCTTCTACTATCAACTCATGCTCTGCCACCTCCACATCGTGCTCAAATTTTTCCATTTTCCTCCTCCCATAGGTCATCCCACCGTCGCAGCCGATGCTGTCATATCTCGGTTTGTTTTTACTGCTCACATCTCCATTTCTGTTCATTCTTTTTTTTTTTTGATCTTCTCATATGAGACGTACATACTCATATGGTATAAATACTAGCATCAGTTCTGCATGCTCTGTTTTTGATGTCTTATACACCTCTCCACTTAGGATAAGAGTGAGAACAGGGGATGCAGAAAGCCAGAAAATAGACATGCATCTTTTCTGTTTCACCTTGTTCTTTTGAGTCTATCCGTCTGGGTGAGCCAAGTGGAGAAGCTAAATGAGCAGCCACTTATCAGTTCATTTTGCCTAAGGGACAGGTTTGTGTTCACCGCCTTACTTCTACAGATACACACAAGAGAAACATTTTAATTTGGTAGCTGAGAATATACCAGCATCAGCAGGCGAACACACTCCCCAGGGGTTACGATGAAGAAGGGTGGAATTGTTTTGACTTTGGAGGGGTTTTTAAATAAGTATAGGTGGAAACGTATAGTTTAAGTGTTGGGTATATGTGTGGGTGCTATTAGTTTCTTTAGGCAGTGCCATATTTTTCTGGTGAAGCCAAAATCTCTTGCTTTTTCTCAGATTGGCTGTGATGTTGTCAAAGAAGCCAAAATGGAGGAATCGCTAAACTAAATGCAACAGAAACCCATCTGTAGTGTCAGATTTAGCGTAATTAAGAGGGACAAAGCAGAAAAGTCTAATCATTATTCCTGCAGTAGACATTCATCCGTATATTTTCCTATTCCAACTCATGACCACGGTCCAGTCTATCGCATGGAACACAGGGATTGTTTAAAATGTTTTATAATGATACCTCTGCGTGTTTTTCAGCTTTTATTTTGTAGCAAAATGTGATATTCTCATTTTTATTAATCATGGCAGCCTTTAATATGTATGTATGGATGACCTTTAAATAATGGACATTTTATATGACATTTTAAATCATGGATGAGTCTTCACATCCTTCACACAACACGGCAAAAGAAACATAGCTAGCTGAGACACAGATTTTAAAAGATATGGAAATGGAACAGTTTCGAATAATGGTTGTGTTCAGTGTGAGGCTTTGGTAAGACATAAAGGTATCAAAGAAGCCACTGCCCTCTGGGACAAAGCACAATCTTAGTATTATTGTTTTATTTAGAAAAAAAACACACTACAACACCACTTTAATTTCCCTTTAGGATAAATAAAGTATTTCTCATTTCATTCTCATTTTCATTTCTGTCAACGTCCCTTCTCTTTTGATCCTGCATGCTGTAATGATTAGAATAATTTTCTATCCTAATGTGATATTTTGTTTTTAGGTTCTCTCACCTGCCCCGAGGACTGCTGGGATTGTGACAGCAGTGCTTAACAGTTTGTTAGTTGCCAAAAACCACCAGCAGGACACTTCAAGTCATGTCAGCATGTCAACAAACAATATTGTTAGTTATTTGCTCCTATAAATAGGCTTGTGTCTGAAATGTACAGAAGTTTAACTAATGATGCATCCAGAGCTATTTCTCATCTACGTTATTGCTTACAAGAGTGAAAGCAGTGATGTTAAAGTAGTGGCAAACATGAAGAAGCTGTGCAAAAGAAAAAAGTGGGAGTTTAAGAGAAGTAGAACAATCCATGCTTGCTGCTGCTCTTTTCTTCTGTCTGTGGTTTTATACTGCATGATGTGGACACAAAGCCTCAGAGGGCTTAAGAGCTGTTCCTGAGCCCACACTGTGATTTCCTACCTGTTTTAAAAGCACCGCTGCCTGAGTTTAGGCCAGTCGAGGCCTTCCCGCTATGCACAAAGATCAGCCAAGATTCTGTCCTGCAACGTCCTGTCACTGTCATGAAGAGAATGCATGGCGTTTTACAAAAAGAAGCTCTCTTTCTGCAGTGTAGTTGTGCTCATTGTTGGACCTCCCAGCTACAATGACACACTTCTTTAGTTAGACTATTCGAAACTGTTCCATTTCCATATCTTTTAAAATCTGTGTCTCAGCTAGCAATGCATGTTTTTATCACTGTGTAAATCACTGAGTCATTTTCTCACGCTTTATAAAAGTTCCCCACATGAAGCAAGAGACCTTTGTGGAGGAAAACAGGCTTCATGGGAAACATTGAGCCTGTATTTTTTTTCTTTTTTTCATACTGCCTGTTTTGGTCTTTAATTCCCCCATTTTACTCAAGCATTCCCAGTGAAGCAGTTCTATTTTTTTTTTAGCAGCTCTCTGCAATTTGCTTTGAGCTGTTCGCCAACAGCATGCTCAGAAATGCAATGTTTTTAGAGTACTGATTTAAAAAGTCCTACTTAAATTTGCCAAGCATTAAGGTATCATCTCATTTCATGTGTGCACACATTGATGGTAAACAGTCATTACTGGCATCAACGAAGGTATGCTGACATGGGCTAGTCTTTTGTTCCCAGGCCAGAGTGCCTCCTGATGACAGGTGCTGTTCATCGGGATACTCAGACTGCTCTGTGATCAGCTGCCAAACTGTGTGGAAGTCACTCTCCAATTATCCCTGTTCCATTCTAGCCGAGGGAGACCTATTCACACTGTAGGTGGTAATTATTATACAAGTGTGTTAATGGTCTGAATGGATGGAGGGAGGTCTTTTCACTGTGCTGTTTGCCTGTTGCTGCCATGTGCAAGATGTGCATGTATGAGGATGGCAGAAGGTTAATGCACAATATTGTAGATATGGTGTGTTATTACGTGATTTTCTCTGTGTGTTTCTGGAAAGTGCTTTTGTGTTTGTCTTTTTTTAGGATTGGAATTAAAATAGACCTGAGCTGCAGTGCTTACCGTTCAGCATCCTTTTTTTTTTTTGTTTGTTTCTTTATTCCTGTCTTGTGGTGAAATTTAAAAGTAAAACTGCATATGTTCAGGCCGTCTCTCCAAACTTGCAGCATCTTGCATTTTTGCACTCTTCATCTCATTTGTTCATAGGCTCTCGCTCCTAATACCAGCCAACAGTTGCCATGGAGATGGCAAGGTGCTTGGGGGAGTGTGATTGCAGATGTTGGGAGCAAACACTCTAACTTAGACAAAGAAAAACGAGAAAAGTGATAAATTCACAGCAAAAAGTATCACGATTGGTGTAATTAGAGAAGCATTAATAATACATGTCCACTTTTTTTCCTGTTTTCTTCAAATAGCTCATTAAAAATCTTGGTCAGTGTCTTATTTGTGTGTTTCAGAGGTTGCTGATAGTTTTATATCAGGACATATTTAGAATCAAAGTTGTCCCAATTTATTGGCAATTATTACCTTTTAGCTACTAGCTGTAAGTACTCTGGTCTCCTTGAATTTCAGATGTGCAGCGGACATGTTGATATTCATGTCTTGCCATGCTGCTAAGTCCAACAGAATGATTGGCACGTCTGGCAGCAACACTGTATATTTATTTTTTTCTTTCTCCATCAGGGCTTCCTAAGTCGACGGCTGAAGGGTTCCATAAAACGCACCAAGAGCCAACCCAAACTCGATCGGAACTCCAGCTTCAGACACATCCTTCCTGGTTTCAGGAGCGTCGACAACGACAGGTGATTGTTTGTATCGATGCAAGATTAATTTTGTCCACAGGAGCCTCTCTGCAACACATTTGTTGATGAAGGTGGTGCACCATTTGAGTCCCTCTCTTTTGCAAACCCGTGGGATTCTTTGTGAGATGCAAAGCTTTTTTTGAGTTAAAGGTCTCATAACGCTGAAAATGCTAAACCATCATCAAGGAGCGTCCTAATAAATACAACAGAGATTCTCTGATTTGGTTGAACTCACATCATCCAGAACAGAGGACATCATCACAACAGCCTTAAATATGAGCTGTAGTCATAAATAAACAAAATATTGAGACATCCAGGTATGTCCACACACTGGTTCCTAGATAAGGCATGATATGAGATATACATGTTTAACAACCTAAAACGCTTCACCAACAAAGAGGTGGGAGTTTCCAAGTTGAATTATCCCAAATTCAGTCAAGCACAAGCACACAGTCTGGAGCTAAATTAACCCTCGTCCCTGGAGTGGGTCACGAAGCTGTCATGTAAACACCTCAGCAACAAACATAAACCCATTTCCTTTCTGCCAGTTAATCTGCATCATATTTCATGCTGTCTTTTAATGGTTAGGTTTATGTTTGCTTATTTTAGATAAGGGTCGAAAATAATGCAGTGGACACAAATGGAAATTGTTAGCTGGGGTTGTGATGCTGGAAAAATGAATATGGCAGTGTTTTGGCATAACTCCAGGAGGATGCACACGCACCAGTCTTCAATGCACAGATCTACTGCATGTTAAACCCTCTCCAAACATCTTAATCTATTGCTTCCGACTGTGAAAATTGCCAGTTCATGCTAACTTCTATCAGTTTCCTCAGATGTTCAGCTGCTTGGCAAACATTTGCCCCCCGCCTGCATAACGAGCTCAATTAGGATTCCAGTCCAGGCTATGCTGTCCTGTAACCACACTTCCTGCTTCACTGCAGGTTTTTGATGGTCTTTTTTTTTTTTTTTTTTTTACGCATGCACAACTAAAAGCTATCACTCCCCACGACTATCTCCTCTGTCTCTGGGAAAAAGCCAAGATGCCCATCTGCGGGCTTTAATTAAAGAAGGTGCTGCGTTTGAGGAGATGTTATATGGCTTTTCATTCCCAAAGTTGGAGCTGAGTTACTGCCTCGCTTCGTAGTTTTAATGAGGCATTAACATCACTGTCAGAGTATCACAAAGGAACACTAGCAATTGTTCCATTTGGAACGCTGTGAACTGCTCCTCGGGTTCAGTTGGACAAAATAAGCTCAGCTCCTCCTCTTTGCTGCTGTATCTTGTCTCATCTCAATCCCCCCTCCACTTCTACTCGTTTTCTGGTTCTTTTTCTCCTTATACCATCTGTAATTCCACCACTCTTCATCCATTTTCAGACCCACGGGCCTTCTGTTTTATTCTCTAATTTTTCATATGTTTTTAAACTCTTAGAAAAACTCATCTAACTCCAGATATGCAAATATATCATTTCGGGTGTCTTAGATTTGAATGAAATAGAAGAAAAAGCGAAATACCAGTTTGTTGCTGAGATTCTATGAAAATGTTATGGAGCATAAATCTGTGTATGACTTTATGTTAAATATAAACAGATGTAGAATGAGGAAGTGATGCGCAGTGAGATGAGTCAGTGACACTCGCTGTCAGGCTGCGAGCATCTTCCCAGAGGGCACAAAACACAGGATTGGAGGACAGACATGGGAGCTGGTGGAAGAGGGATGATGTGATACAGAAGAGGTAGAGAGAGGAGAAGGAGAAAACTAGACGAGAATTCCCATGTGAGCACAAATACAGATTTTAACTTACAGGAAGGAGTATATATATGTATATATATGTATTATATCTATCTAATTATTATTATTTCTGATCATATATGTAATGATCAGAAATGCAGGGTGTGTTAGAGCACAGAATGCACACACATACATTTCCAGTGTTTGATCACAGCGATGAGCTTGTCAGGCCTTGTAGCCTGAGGGAGTCTCAGGAGCAGGACCTGCAGAACAGGAACAGCTGGACTTTAACAATGAAAAATTCATCAATATTAATCAGTGGCGGGAGACTCACTGAACACATGTATCAGGAGCAAAGCAGAGATTCTTTAATGTGTACACACACCCCCACAGAAATTATTAGGATTTTAGGATTCCTGAATTGATTTCACCTCGAGATAATAACATGATGTCTAATTTTAAGTATTGTTACCATCTGTACTTGGTACTTGCCAAATACTACACTGATAAGAATATTAAAACATTGTGTACGCTGTTAAGGGAGACCAGATGATGGCATTAGGATTTTAATAGTTTTTAGTTGATCTACCTGCCATGAGTCTGCAGGTGTGTATGGTTGTGCTATAAGAAAGATTTCCATGCTAACGAATAAAGTTACAGTCCCATCTGAACCAAAATTGCCCCAACAAATTTTCACTGAACTGTCTTGTGAGGGTTAGATATTAAATGCATGGTTTGACTTTAATAAACTTTAATAGACTTTAATGAAAGCATCTCCTTACTAAGCTACAGTAAATGTAAAATGTCTGTGCTTTGCATCGTGATCCTGCTATGCTTTAAACAGCCTGCCAATTGTTTTTCTTGCAGGTTTTCTCAGCACATTATTTTACATTTAATCTAATTTTTTATGTCCAGAAGGTCCACGTTTTATTAAATTCACTTCATATGACTACAAAATCCTTAGGTCACTATGTGTTTTATGCACTGACCTGATCATAACTTGTCTGTTGCTCGCTGCCTGCTGATCAGCTTGTGTGTCAAAGATCAGCTGACCCGAACTAAAGAAGCAGCTTCTTTCCCACCTGATCTGCACTTTTACTTTGCAGATACAGATAAGAGTGCTTGCTTTGATCTACAAGATTTTCCATGCCCTGGTCAAACAAACTAATATTACTGTGAGTAAAGTGAAGTTCTGGCAGTGGATTATTTGCAGGATTATTTATTCATTCTTAGTAAGTAATTGCACAAATATAATGTGTGTGTATGTATGTCTCTCTTTCTCTCTCTCTCTCTCTCTCTCTCTCTCTCTCTCTCTCTCTCTCTCTCTCTCTCTCTCTCTCTATATATATATATATATATATATATATATATATATATATATATATATATATATATATATATATATATCAGTACGGCCCTTTTACCAAATTAAAGTAATAGTTGTGGGTTTTTGAGGCCTCAGCCGGAGTTTAATGAAACCCAACTAATTGTTATTCTGTGCTTGTGATTCTTCATCTGTAACTAAATAAATATCCATGTTCTGGAAACATGTAATCACAATCTGACCAATCAGAATGAAGTTCCATGGTGCATAGCAGGGGTGCATGTTAGGTCTGGAGGAGGTGCACATTAGGCCTCTGTGCACTTAGAGGGAGTCTGCGGCATTAACCCTGCAACCAGCCTTTCAGGGTATAAATCCAACTCAACTGTGGCCTTCCTTGTCAACACTCAGATGTCAACTGAAAACTCAGAGATAACTGAACTGATTTCTAGAAGGTTCTGGGAAACTGTGCATTGGAAAATCTCTGATGGTATAGATGATAGAAGATCAGTCCTCTTTATAACACTAAGGTGTACGGTTAGTATTACCAGCTAAATATTGGTTCACAACTATCCTGTTGCAAAGACTTTGTCTCTTTGAATAGAATATTTCTCCTTCTTCAGTTGTTTTTTCCTTCAAAAATAGTTGGATCTATTGGGAGTATTGTTCCAAAATGTCTTTTCAGGTTATTGAAAACTCACATCAGTTCTCAGAACTGCACAAAGGGCATAACCTCGGTTCTGTAATGCTCTGAAATCCTGTTTAGACATTAAAACAGTAGGGGCACATACAACCATTTGCAAATCATATAAACCACATATTTAAGTAAAAGCAGACAACAAAGCAAAAATTAAAGTGCGTTTGTGTGTTTAAACACCAGCAGCACGCAGACTTAAATGATTGAAACTGGGTCACGTTTACCGCTGTGTTGCATCACTCTGGATGTGTTGAAATGTGGAAAACAATTGTTGCATTCATTAAGTGAATGCAGGAGGCCAGAATGTCAGCTCTTGCTACAGTTACATGATGTAATCCAGTTTGTATGTCTTCCTGAAATAAGCAAGACTTTCACTAAAAAGGAAGCAAATGACAGCAAACTGGGTGTGTCGGTGTCGGCCAACATATTCTGTATCTTTTTTTTTTCTTTTCATAGCAGTCAATTCCTATTGAATAATTACTGCTATTTGATTGGTGTGTGTGTGTGTGTGTGTGTGTGTGTGTGTGTGCGTGTGTTGGAGGGGCACCTCATTTATGTTTTTTGTGTTCATTCCTTCATTTTGTTTGTCTTGTGCCATATGATGGCAAAATTAATCAGGATCAAAAAGTTTAATCATTGTCCAGGACTAACATTTATTTCAGATGGAAGAAGGGAAAGAGAGAAAGAAAAAGAAGGAAAAAAAAATGGAGGAAACGATATTGCGGTCAGATCACCTAGGGAACGTTTACAGAATTTAATAACTCTAAATGTCATCACTTTATTGGATTTATAGATGGATGTCCGTCTCTCCCTCCCTCCACTAGTCTTTTCATCTTTTTTTCTTTCTTTATTTTTAAAAAAAAACAAAAAAAAAAACAACACCTTGCTGCGACAATCAATCACATACTTTTTAATTTCCTCTCATTTTAGTACCAGGCGACAATGAAACATTTTAATTCCAATTCATTTCATTGTTTTGCTCCTTTGGGCAAAAGTTGAAACGAGATTCCTTTTCCTTTAAAATTACTTCAATTTGAGGAAAATACAGTAACTTTTTGTTTACAAACACTCAACATACAAACAACTTTTAGCAGCAGTATTCTGTTTATACAGTAACAGTTCAAGTTACTTGTAAACCTCATCTTAACAAAATCACATATTTATGACTCTTTGGCTTAACTGAGCACAGCTTTTATTTGATGACTAAAGAAAGAATATTGTCCAGGTTATTTCTTCATATTTTGGGCCTGGTGACTCCAGGAACTCAGCAGGAAGACTGAGCTGCTCTAAGCGAATTTAGCTTCTGTATTACAATGTTATAACACTGACTTTTTCTTCTTTCTTTTGTCAGTACGAGACAGAAAACAGTTTTTCATTCTGATAAACTTTATTTTGTTGTTTTTTATTTTGTTTTTTTTTTTACATAATACCGACCACTGCAGGTGTAGGTTGGAAGTTTAACTCTTGTCGAACACTGTCATTGCAAACGCTCAACGTTGTCACAGCTCTGAAGTGAGTCAAACTCGTTCGGCCCTCAGAGAACTCCTTCTGGCTCAGGGACCCAAGCTGTTGACGTTTGGCAAGCGGGGCCTCAACATGTGGTTTCTCTGTTGTTCAGAGAAAACTAACCATGATTTTTGGAGGAAAAAAATAGAAATTGTGCTAATTCACAATGAAGTAATTAATGGTGTTAATAAATGCTTTCACGGGACGAGTTTGTGGAAGTGACCCAGTGACTGAGATGACTCAAAAACACAATTTATTGTGGTGAATGACTCATTTAAGCATTATTTCATTAAAAAGAATTAAGTTTATCATTACTCTATGACTTTTGTGATCTTTAAGTTTGATCTGGAGGGCATCTCAGCTGGTCTGACACAGCGTAGGTCTGAGTCTGAGCAGCATCGTCGTGCTGTGAACACCACAACAATCCTCCAGTCACAGCAGAGTCCTGTGTCCACCTTCCTACTGCTGGTCAACTAAAGTGAATTAATTATTAATCATTCTTTTCAAGCTCTCTTCTGAAGCAGTGTCTTTATTTTCTAAATTACAACTTTGCAAATTTGAACTTATACAGTTTCTATGTATTTGAGTGACTATTGTCAGTTTAGCCTTTTCTTAATGGGAGGGGGCCATTATGCTTGAGCAGGACTGTATATAGTTTATTGTATGTATATATTTTAATAAATATGTATTAATTAGCTCTGTTTTCACTTGGCAGGATGTTGATAGTCTCTTATTTGCTTCCGTCTGCCAAATAGTTCTGATTGTAGCTGCAGCTTACTGGTGGATTAAACTCATGCACCATGTATTGTCTTCACTTCTCTTTCTGACCTCCTCTGTTTCATTTTATGCTACTGCACCACAGTCTCCTCCTCCTCCTCCCCTCTTCTCATCTTCCCGTGTCAGAATTAATCGCCATTTGCATCATAATGCCAACTGTTTTCTTTCCTCGCCTTTTTACGTAAACTTGCTAGCTCCTCATCCTCACACTCTCTCTTTGTCTTTTTTATACGATAAGACAGGTAATCATTACTTTGTTTGTACTTTCTGGCATCATCCCACCTATTTATTCATTTACTGACTACATGATCCTCTCAGATCATGATTCAGTGTTTACTAATGATGATTTGTAGCGTGATGTGCACACACAGGAAGAACAGAAGTCCAGAAACTATCCAGGGAAACTAATGCATTTAGTGGTGACAACAATAGGATTTTTTTTTCAATTTTAATTTAAAAGAAGAAGAAAAAGCAATGCTTTAATTATGTTCATTGCAGCAGCATAATTAGACAGAGGAACAGTACATCTTTCTGTTTGGCATCCTGCCCCTCATGCTATCTCATTTACAATCCATCAGCTTTGTAAATGTAAATGCAATTCACAGAGCTGCTTTCACCTACCACTAGGCATTATTAAACTGTGTCCCACAAAAAGAATGAATGAATTCATCAGTACATCTCAAACCCAAATTACTCTAATTTGCTGATGATTGCAATATCATTATCTCTCTGTAGTGGAGACAATACAAGAATTCAGTTTGTTCAAGAATCAGAAGTAAAAAAAAAAAAAAGAGAAAAGAAAAAAAAAGCCGAGTAAGGCAGACTTATAAAACTAAAGTAGTTTTGCTCTTATAGATAAAAAACACCTCTGGCATGCTGGAAGCTGCAGCGTTGTTTGATTTTAATGTATGAGCCACACAGAGAAACACATGCCTGCTACGAGATTATATTTACCCAAAGCTAAAAAGTTAAAGCCAGGAAACATCCAGGAAACAAGAAATGGATAAAAGAATAGTAAAGATTTTAAAAAAAAAAAAAAAAAATAGAAGGAAGAAGCATTAAAATATGGGCAAAGTTTCTGCAGATAAATATGTCACCACACAGTCCTGAATCTGGATCAATCGGTGCTACGAGGGATTAACCTGCTGGTTTAGCCTTTACTTTAAATTTGCAATAAAATGCATAAACTGAACAGATTATGTTGAAACATTAACTGGATTTTATTTTTTGGAAGAGAAAACATGTTTGCTGTTTATTTACTCATTCTAAATGAGCAGGATGACGGATTTGGCAACATCTAGTTGTGAAGCTGCGGTCCTCAGTTTCCTGGACCGATCATCTTTTCCCTTACTTGCCACAGCAAACCTCACTTTCAACCAGTTTGGATGTGATGGTTGTACAACTGGCTTCTTATAGTCAAACCACTATCCTATGCCATGTTATCAACAAAACCACGTCTTAATTTCTCTTCCTCTCTCTCTTTTTCTCTCTACGGGGTGTTTTTCTGTTTTCTCTTCTTCTCAACTCTCTTTCTGTCCCTCTTCTATCCTTTCCGGTCTGGTCCAGCAGTACAAACTTTGTAATAAAAACAATTATGTAAAATAAATAGGAAAATAAAATAAGAATCCAGAATATCAAGGGGAGCATTATATCTATAATGTCTAACAAGTCTTGTCCTGAGGGGTCAACTTAACTTGATGTTGTGTGTAGAGTCATAGTGTGGTTTTTAGTATCATCACTCTTACTCCAGCCTGGACCGTTGAACACAACAACCATCACCACCCAAGGCACAACTAATGTTAATGGTAATTACTAATAAGACTAATGTCATTTTTGCAGTTTTTGTTATCTAAGGGTTCTTCTTAGGTGAAACGTTCCTCCCTAATGAAAACACACATGTGACTCTTTTAATGTATTTCTACAAATATTACACACTAAAATGCCCAAAACATGTTAGACTTAACCCAAATTAGCCAGCTGTTAGTTTCAGTGTAATTTGGGGAGTTTTTTTTTTATTTTATTTTTTTATATATATTAACACTATGAGAACTTTACAATCCTCATTTGTTACAAATATCCCCTGAAGATTTCCTAATGGTGTTGACACCTGCACAGCTTGTGAGCTTTTGTGGCTCCGCTGATGTTTAACCCTGCTGGGGCTTCTGCGAGGCCGGGCCAGCGTGGCCAAGAGTCTCCTCTTTTTCATTCCCTCCCAGGGTAATGAGCTGTAATGGATAGGGCTTGGAGCGTGATGGGAATGCAGAGGGGCCCATCAAAGCAGCACCTCGCACACTCTTTTGAAAGACTGCTCAGTAGGCAAACAAACACTCATTTACTCATTAATTCAGCTATCTTTTAATTGACTCTGGTCACATGGTAACATGGTCATGTGGTTTAGTTAGCGTTTATGAAGTGCTACTTCATTTTATCTTGCAGCTAAATATGAAAAGCATGAATCTGAGAGTGCAGCGATGGTGAGGTACAGTACATAATGCATTTTGGAGGGTGATCCCAGGAGGGATATCATGTATATTATAAAACAGTGAATTCAGTATTGAACATGGAAACAGTGAGTGCATGCTCTAAAGATCAACAACTGGAAACAAATCCAACCAAAGCACATGTTTGACATACAATATATGTAACATAAACACATAGAAAAGGTTCAGGGATACTAACATACCTCATAATGAATCTTAAGGGCTCACTAAATTGCCATGGTAACGAGATGTTTTGTTCACTTTACTAAAATGCCTCTTGCTTTCCCTTTTACTTATTTTTCTTGCGTGTGTATAGGGTCTAACCTTTGCTGGGCTTTCAGATGTGGTTTTCACTCTGCTATTGAATAAGAAAAAAGTAAAATAAAGATATAATTTGGCTGAATTAAGGCTTCAGCCTGTTTGCATCTGAGATGTGTATATAGTATTAGCTATACAAGAGCTTTGCTGTTAGGATTTGCATTATTACTGCAAACTGGTTTTTGGGGAAAAAAATAACAAACTAGACTTTTGTGCCTTATAAAATTTGCACTGCATCCTAACTTCTGACTTGTGCTAGCGAGGAAGAGGTCATGCATTGCTAGCTGCCACCTGCCAATCCAATATATTCAGGGAAAAAAAAACTCTCTTCTAGTTCCAGCAGACTGATCATCCTCGCTTCTGTTTCAGGGGGATGCAAGCCAGCAGTGGCTGGAGCTTCACAAGCAAGCTGGCTCTCAGTCTACACGATTTTCTGATTTTGCAGACAGATCCAAGATGCATCTAGTTTGCATCCCGAGCATCTTGCAAACCAGACGCACCCACTTGGTCTTTAAATATCAAAAGATCAAAAGACTTTATACATTTTCTCAATGGTTAAATGTCTGTGCTGAGATTATATGAATTAAACGCCTAAGATTGCATAGCACAGGTCCTCCTTGTGCTGTTGCTAGGGTGTAAGCAACAGATCCACTGGGCTTTATGGGTTGCAGAGTGGGATTGTTGTGGATTAGACTTGTTCCCCACAGATTTAATCAGGTCCAATCAAATTAAAGTGAGGAGATTTTGAAGGCCAGGTGAACGCTGGACCCACTGTCCTGGTGCGGGAGGCTGATAATAAAGTGGAATTCATAATAATAACAGGATGCAGGTTTTTCCAGCTGCTCACTGGAAAGCAGCATTGTTCCCTTTACCTTCCTGTGGTTATTATGGATTGTATGGAGCAACAGACTGGTGTTTCTGAGTGTGTGACTCAGTGATGTTGCTATCATGTGAACCATCAAGCCAAACCAGACTTATATCCCCTTTGTGGTGCATTCACCAAAATATTTCATAGTATATTTTGTCTAATATTCTTTCAAATTTAGATTCTATTTCTTTGCTTATCTATGATAAAGTTCCTGCGCATTATTAATTATTATTCACTGATCACCACATCTCCTACAGGCTGCTTTATTAAGGTCAGGCTATAGTAGCATGAGGGTGTGTCCATTATAAAGCTCAGTCAGGGTGAAATTTGTTTTTATTTAATAAATACATTAAGAGAAAGGCACACACTTGGACACACTTGTCTGGAGGATTAGGGAATACATGCATGTTAATGTGAGACTGATAAACTTTGTTTTTCTTTTCTTTTGTATTTTGGTACCAAGTCAAACTCCTGTAGCACAAACAGAACTGCATTTCATAAATAAGACAAATGAAATATTGGCAGAGGTGGTGAAAAGAAGTTCAGCTCTGATGGCGGAGTCTGACCTAGTTGGAGGAAACATAGAAATACCGAGGTAACGGTTTGCATCTCTGCCTGCTCATAATTCTACTTGAGTGTAGAAAAGCTGATGCTGAAAAGATTTTCATTTAGATTTACAGGACAATGCTTGAGGAGCTAGAAACAAGTGACATTTTAATGTGGATTCTAGTCTGTTGTAGTCCTGTGTGTTGCGTGTTTGCTGCATTTGAAGTTGTAAATAAAAGTATACATGCTGATGTGGAAGAGAGAAGACTAGAAAGATCTTAAAACTCTTTAGAAATAAGCTATTTTATAAGTGGTCATTAAATGCCGGATTGTGTCTGGTTTAGACGTTCAATTCTTTATTTTTATCCACTAACCCTCTCAAAAAGCTTAATGCACTGTGCTTCTCTGCATTTTATGAGAAAACCACTGTTTTTTCATAAAATTATAATGTTATAGTCTTTCATTCACAGAATTCTGAGCAGGCCTTTTGTTTGCAATTGTGTTGCACAAGTGGCACATATCAAAGGTTATAGTAAGGAATAATAAAGCTGTGTTCAAACCTTTAGATAGATTCTGAAACCTTGACTAAAACAATGAGGCACAATAAGATATTCACTATAACGCTAAAGCTAAAGTGTAAAGACCTTGTAAAAGGGGGGTGTCCAGCTCCGGTCCTCAAGGATCACAATCTTGCAGGTTTTCCATGTATCTCTGTTCCAACAATAGACTGTATATAAAGAGATGGTCGGAGCCTCTGTGACGTCACCAGTAGATTTTTGAAGAGCTGAATTGAAGCTCGGTAGGGGGTTCCTATCATCGCCATCTTGGCAGCGTCACGCGCGTTGTCTCACCCAGAAAATACAAATATGGACAAAGAGGTGGAGCTGAGATGGGAGCCGTGAGCATCAAGGTGGATGATTGACATCAAGTGAACTCCGAGCTTTCTGTTGCTAAAAGCTAACCGAGCTAACCTGGAGATAACAGGAGCTAACCAGCTAACGGAGGTAAGCGGGCTAAAGCTAAGTCACATTGTTAACCGGTTAAAAACCGCGGTTGTTCTACGTTCTTTTGACTCAAAGCCGGAGATTGGTACCTGTCAATCAAAAGGACACACCCCTAAATATGCCGAACTTCGAGATTAAATGACTTTTAAACGGGCGAGTTATAAAAAGATTCACTCCCCCCACAGTTGTCATGAGGGTAAACCTGACCTATAAACCAAAAAATGGATTTTTGAACCAGGCTGTAAACATGTTTATTTCTCCCGGGAAGTTGGCCTTTTTAACATGGGAGTCTATGGGGATTTGCTCAGTTTTGCAGCCCCTAGTGGATGAAGGGGGAACTGCAGTTTTATGGACTTCCGCATAGGCTTCACTTTTAACCGCCGGAGGTTGCCGCTTGGTTCCAGCACACCTGATTCGTATGAATCAGTCACTGTGCAGAGCTTCTTTGGCTGTTGGATCAGATTAATGTGAGTCAGGTGTATCAGAAAACAAATACCTTGGAAACCTGCAGGACATCAGCCCTCGAGGACCAACTTTACACACCCCTGATCTAAACCATTCAGTGGAACACTGAGGCATAACAACATCTTTCCTGGAAGGGCTTTAAAGACACACTACAGAACTTGTTCCATTTTCCCAGTGACGCCCCCCCTACCAACAGCTAATTCAGCATCCATCTCCCATCCTACCTGATCTGTGAGCTCTTTCCAGCCAGCAACAGACAATCTTACAATAACTCTTGTTTCATCCCTTTCTCCCTCATACTTGAGTTTCTTTGCTGAATCAGAGATGGTGCGGATTCAAAACATAAATCCATTTTCTAGCGCGAAGTGAAACTCTGCTGCTGTGTCATGCAGTGTCCTGGATGAGACAGTTGTTTAGTGCGGTTTCTCAATCTTGGAAAGCTGCTGGGCAGCAGCAGCTCCAGAAAGGCACATGATAGATGTCAGTGTGTCATCAAACATGTCTGGAACGCTGAGTTATAAGGTCAGAAAGTTATGTAATGTGTTTTTAGAGGAAGTAGAAAAGAGGAGAATAAGGAGTTCAATAGATAAAATAGTTTTTATCTTCAAGCATGTCCTAAAGGATAATGCATGAAAATCTTATCCAAAGTCTTTATTTGACCCTTTAACATATATTTACCTATGTGATATATCCAAATTATTAGAGTGCAACAGGTATCCACCATGTAAAGTGATGTAACACAACTCATGCCATGAAAGGGTTAAATGATTAGATGACTTAAATTACTCACTGAGGCTGTTCTGTTTTTATCTGGTTTATGTATATAAGATCAGTAATAATACCTTACCTGTGGCTTGCAGCTACTATCTTACTTCATTTGTTTTCTGAAACCCGCTTTGTTCATCAGAGCCAGATTTGTCTTTTTCTCTAAGCTGCAGTGTTTTCAGACTATTATATGTTAAATCAAGCGGTCATTTCACGGATCAATTCATGAAATATTTCAACATTATGTCCCAATAGATGCTTCGTAAGATAGTGATGATTGCATATTAGCCTCTGCTGGAGGAGCTGGAGTCACCCAGTTACAGGTACAGCTAACTGAGCTGATAAAAGGGGTGGAGATTTCTGATTGGTTTGTGCGTGAGAGGAGTGGTAACTTTAGGCGGTCATAATTGGACTAAGTGAACCAGAAAGGAGGTGCCTCTTTAGATTTTAAACTGATAGGATAATGAAGGAAAAATCTATGTCTAAAATCCATAACTAGGCAGGAGCTGCTGGGCATTTTTAAGTGAAGGTAATGATCGAAGAAGACTTCCTGGTGAAACCTTATTAAGTTCTGTAAAGAGAGGGGGAAAGAAGTCCATCTCCAAAAGCAGCCCCACTGTCGCTGCAATTACACTTATTCACTGCTGCATGAGAACCTTCAGCTCAAATCAGTTGAAAGATGTAATTATCCCCTCTCACCAGAAGTCTGGAGGAAGTGGGAGTACATTGTGTTTTTTTTACTTAGATTTCAGACTTATTGCACACTACAGAGAGACAAGAAATCTCGTAGTGTGCGTAGGAGAATGCATTGTATAGGTAAAATACTGTTGCTGCAGGCTGTGTATCTCTGACGTCATCAATCTAATTTGTTTTCAGAGCATCGGCACCAGATTGAGCTGGCGCTGATCTCACAGCAAGAATAAACAATTAATCTGTAACCCACATAAAGCCATTCTGAGATTAAATTTGAATTATTTTTGCAGCATTTTTCATGATCAAGTCAATCTGTTCACATTTGAAGGGTTTGATATTATGTTCCAAAGGACTGCACGTGTTTCTAACAAATAAATGTCAGTGTGTCTTATTTGTTATTTGCCTAAATATCCCAAAGCAAGTTGAGGAGATGTTTTTTTTTAGTCATAATTTTTATTTTCTAAATTCAAGCTCTCCTCTTGGGAGATTTAGAAGAGTTTTCTTTAATTTGTTGGTTTTCAGCCACAGGCTTTTAAACACAGTCCAGAAATATCGGGTTGAGGTAATTTAAAAAAGCCTAATTTTATCAAATTTTTTTCCAATTTACAAGCAGATTTGAAATTTTTGCTCTGTGTAAACACAGTTTTTCTCTACTAAACTCTTGATGCTTTGAGACTATGCTGCAGAATCTACAGGATACAATTAACAGCTGGAACAGCAGAGGCATAGGCTAGCACCGAATGTTGGAGTTTTACTCCTACAGGCAATAAAAAACGGCCACCATGAGGAGTTTTGTTTATCAATGCAAACTTACGCTGAGTCAGGCTGATTTGCAAAGGCAGCAGTTCTACCTGGTGGTCTGGGACGTCTAATTGAATTTTAAACCATCTGAACATCTTGAGGAAAAGAAAAAAAAAAAACTTTTTGAGGAAGTTTTATGCTTAAAAGAGGTAAAAATGGTGGATCAGTAAAAATGATCAGTAAAGAGGCGTTTGCATCTGTCACCAGTTTTCCATCATGTTCCTTGCTTGTTTTAGGTTCAACTTTCAATTACGTTATTTTCTGCGGCATCCTGGCTGGGATGGATTTGGATTTGATGCAAACCAAACTGCTTCTTTCAGTTGTAAAAGAGCTCTAGAGTTTTAATTTGCACTTCCTCCCTACGGGGTTTTTTTTTTAGACATTGGCAAGGTCTAAAAGCACCGTCCCTAAAATACAATTTTTCCTTATATCTACAACTAGCTCCTTATGACTATTGCAGAGAAATAATGCCACTGAGTTATCAGTCCAAACTTTGCAGAGTTGTCGGGAGAAGTACATGAGCTAGAGTTATTTTGTTAGTTCTAAAAGGAAACAGGTGTCCAGCTTTTGGGTAGTTCTCATGATTCAGTCATTGTGAACCAACAACCTGGTCTTTTGTTTTTTTAAAGATTGAGAACTCGGTGTTCTGGACTTAAACCTTTGTCCACACCCTCATGTGTAGCCATCCAGCTCACATCAGCACTGGTGTGTGTGTGTGTGTGGGTCGTGTGTCTAGGAGAATAAGGAGTAAGGGTGATGTCATGTTTGATGACATCATTGCGGACGTGCAGGGAGTACAGATTAGTAGCCATCGCTCCTCTCATCCAGCTCTCCACAGCTGCCCTGACTTATCAGTGTGCCCTGCCCAGTATGCCAGCCCTGCCAGTGTGTAAGTTCTAGAAATAGCATCAAGCTCAACTCCATATCCTTTGCCAGTCTACCAATCAGGCTCAAATTGAGCAGTCAGAACCCTCCCATCCACATTCCAGGCTTGCAGCCATACCAACCCTTTGGCCGGCCTCATGTGCCGAGTCACTTGGCCAAAACTGAGTTTGATCCCAAACCATCCAAGTGCCAGTTTGAATCCTGGTCTTCCAGCTGATCTTTCCACTTTATGAGCCTGTTGGCAGCGCGGAAACCTCCCTCTGCTCCCAGTGACAGCGGTGACACGAGCAGGAGTGGCAGCTAGAAGGCAAAGAGGCACACCTCACACCAGAGGTGACAGGACAAAGAGCACACACACTCTCCCGCTGGAGCCGCGCAGGGGGCAGGGCCAAGCTGCACTACACACATGTGATCCCCCCCCCCCAACACATTTACAGGCTCCTCCCTGTGCAAGCAGAAAGAGATGGGAGGTGCAGTCAATCACCGATAGTGAAAGGAAGGGGTTTAGCAGGAGTTACTTGGAGGGGGGGGGGGACGGCGGAGGAGAAATGGGAGCAAATCTTCATCAATGCCAAAACAAGAGTCGGGGCATTTTTAAATTCATTCATGCAGAGAGAAAGAGATAAACAGAGGAGAAGAGGGTGTGTGTCCCATTTCGGAGACAACACAGGAAGTAGGGCATGCACAACACAGGGTGAGGAAGGGAGGGTGGGAGGAAGAAAGAGAGGGAGAGCATTGTGGCGCTTTTTCTCCACCCATTGCCTTAAAGCAGCAGCAAGAGGAAAGAGAGACACAGTCAGGGAGAGAAGGAGGAAGGGAACCACAAGTGAGGAAGAGAGGAGGCGAGCGGTGGTCTGCATCAGCAGCAGGGGGAGAAAAATGAAGCTCTGAAATTGCCTTTTGCTGTTATCCATCTCTGCCTTTTACCCCCCCCCGCCCCCTTTCTCTGGTCTCCTACTCTGACTCAACCCCGGTTTCTCTCTCTGCGATTGTTCTGAGATTCCCACGATGCCTGGTGAGTGTTTCCCTCATTTTCACATGACATGTATTGCCATCCTTTGTGTGTGGGTTTGTCCGGAGGGAGATCATTTTTCCATGTGAGTGTGTGGCCACGAAGCAGGATGTGGACTCTGCTTGGTGATGCCTCATTGAGACTGTTAACACTCCTCTGCCTCTGTGTGTGGTTCATACTCCAGCTGTGCCCTTCTTTCTTTTGCTAGTCTCCGTTAGTGACAGTGCAAAGGAGTCTGCTCCCCTGTGGACACATATGCTTTATATCCTGCATACATTCCAGATGCTTATTATCTTATTGTTGTTTAATCACTTTAAGTCTGCAGCCCTTGCTTAAACTGAACATTTATTACCTTGAGATTATTATGTAATCATGCAAATGTTTCTTTTTTTGTTGTGTTTCTGAGTGTTGATGCTGATTGTAGAAAGACATCACAAAGCAGGGCTGTGTGACGGAGGGCAGCCAGCTAACACAAATCAGATGACTGGGCCACACTGCGAAGTCAGCTGCTGGAATTGGCCAACATTTTCAGTCCAAGTAGATGTTGGAGGCTATTAGCAGTTCAAAGAGAGCTCATTTCACTGTGGGAATGTTATGTTGTTGGCACAATCGCTTCATCCAAACCTCTGGGAATGACTTTTTTTTTGTACATTTAATCTGATTCCTACAAATGATGTTGAGTCTGTTGCTGCAGATTATCACGTCATCTAAAAGATCTTTTTGTATTTTATGGATTATTTCAATGGATTTCCTGATGAGGGTTTTATAGATCACGGATAAAAACACTCTCCATCCATAAACCAGATTGGGAATGTTTGTGAAAAATTAAGCATCATCCATGATCTTGTTAATGCATCGTACACACACACACACACTTTTACAGCTGTAAGAGGAATCTCATAGGCATGAAAAGCACAGTCCACGCTACTTACAGCCATGAAATTAGTCAGGAGCAACGCATCAACTATGATTAGCTTAATGCAGCTGTACAATCTTAATTTAACGATTAAGAAGGCCGATAAAACATGGATGCGACAAGAGACACAGTAGCAGCCAGTTTCATTTCTTTCAATTAGACATTAACTCAAAAGCAATTTGAAACGTCCAGTAAATCATTTATTGGAGGGACATGACATCATTTTTTAAAATATTTTTCTGCTTTTGGTTTGATTCTTTTTCAGTTCTTATTTTCATCTTTTTTTTTTTGTAAGGTTATGGAAAGTCGGTTTAAAAAAATGCCTTTTTGTTCGAAATCCTGGGAAATCAAGTGCAAGTTTCAGTCAAAGAGAAACTATCCTGCCAAATAGTTTTCAGTTGTTTGCATGTAAATCTTAAATCCCTGTGAAGATGAACAGCTGACTGCCTCCCACAACCCAGTCAACAATCTTTCCTGATGCCATGACTGAGCTGTTGGTGACGGATTATTCTATAGTCCTCTTGAAATTTGTCAAGGTAAAAAAAAAAAAACACGGCAAACATTTTGCATACTTAACCTGTATTCCTTTTTCAAACTGTGAGAAGCATTTCCCCGCCTGCAGAAATGCTCATCCATCCCAAACTTCCCCTCCACATTATAAAGTTGATTTAAACAGTTTCTGCTGAGGATCAGTATCCAAACATTTATTTTTCTCAGAAGATGCTTTGTGGCAGTGGTGGGAAAACAAGAATCTTCTGTCTGGAAAACACATAAATATTTCTCTGATGGCTGATCATTCGTGCGCTTGTTTGGCTGAAGATGCCGTATGCGCGAGAGCTCAGCTGGTGGCTCTTCATGTCGAGATCTCCTGAAACAAAAACGGATTTTAACCTCAACGTATTATGCTGCGAGCATGTGGGGAACTCTATATGCATTATGTGGTTATACGTAGTAACAGTATGACATTTCCCCATAGCCAGGGGCACTGTATCCGTTTGCACGCATGAATAAATGCTTCTGCATTTACTGATGTATGTTCATGTGTTTTGCCCAGAAGTTGCATTTGTTTAGAGGATGTATTATTTGGTTAGAGCTTTCTAAGTACCAGACAAGGAATGACAGAGCTTTTAGTCATTTTTACTGCCTTATAGATGTGCAGTCAGAGTAAAAAGGGAGAGATGGCGAGGCCAAATGTGAGATAAGGATGCTTGTTTATGCTCCTGCATTCTGTGTACGTGTCAACTCTGGGTGAATAAACCTCTCATGCAGGTTTGCTCACCTTCCAGATTGTTGTTTTTCATTTCCTCTTTCTTACTCTTTGATTAAACTGTTGAATATTCCTGCCATTTAAAAAATCACCTGCAACATTTGCGCGGTTGTTTCTGCGTTGCATGTTAGGCGAGAATGTTTGCAGAGCTTTGATTTGTGCATTATCTTTCCGCCACTCTTCACATCATTCTGTGAGTGTTCTGTCTGTGCGGATCATATCTGTGATGTCTGTTGATTCACTGAGAGCTGATGAAGTGGAGCAGAGCATTTGATCAGACACGTGTACATGGAGGGAGAAAGAGGGAGGAGGATGGGTCATGCAACACGCCAAACAGGGGGCCACTCGACCGTGGGTCAAGAGGTATGGACCGTTGCAGGCTCAGAAAGGGGGAAGGGAGACGCAGCTACAGCTTAACACTTAATCAACAATATAGCACAGGTGTTTGCACAAAGTGTGCATCCAGATGATGTGACACATGTGAAATGCTTTATTTAAACACACCAATTACGTTCATTTGCACCGGATTTAACCGTTAGACACAACACGAGGATCGCGTGTTGGAGTCAAAGTGATTAAACTGAAAAGGATTTAGAGCATGTAAGGGAGACAGAGTGTCAGCTTTGACACGAAATGTCTCATTTTCCAAGGGCACGCATTCAGCGAGTTGAAGGCTTGGAAATTCATCACGAGTGTCAGGAAATTGAGGGGGTTTGAACCCCAGATTCATTCTGGCTTTACTGGTGTGAAGGAGAGATGGTTGGAGCAGGAGGACATTCAGCAAAAGGACTTTGGATCTCCTCGTCTCTGCCTGAGAGGGAATGAAAGGAGAACATATGGTCATGGTGGAGCGGCGTTGTGTGTTGTCAATAATTGAATCACTCATTTGCTCTCTGTTGCCCTGAAGGCAGCAGTGCAGTCAATAGGAACAACAGGAGAGGAGTGGTCTCGAGCATCAGTCCTCTCTGCTCCTGCACACACCATCTCCCTCCTTATGTCCTTCTTTTCCCAAAACAAACACGGCGAAGCTGATGTCGCCGCCTCATCTCTGTTCTATTTGTGTGACTGTCTCCATACATAAGCTGCTTTACAAAAATGAAATGGATGCTGGGCCTGTCGAGGAGTGAATGCTGCTTGTGCTCTCCACTTCCTCTCCCTCCTCTTTCTGGAGGAGACGACGGAGAAACTGTCTCTGGACTACTTTGATCTTTTCGACATCATTTCAGCCACCCAACCAATCAAAAACAATCCAGATGGGGCTTTTATGGATTCTGACTCCATGATGGTTGTTGATTTTTCACACACTGAACAAAGTGAAGGCAGGAAGTGAATGCTGTGTGTGTGCTCTCATTAGCTGCTATTTACCAGGGAAAGGGGGAGCGGGTGATACAGATAAGCTCTTCAAATGGGCGAGTCTGTTTTTGAAACAGCGAGTAGGTGATAAGAATGGTCATTCTATGTGTTCTATTTACTCTCTGAGAAGTTGACGATGAGACCAAATGGCAACGATTCATTTACCGAAAGAGACGAGTCCTGGTCGACAGGTTGTGTTTACGGAAGAATAATGCGTGAGCAAGATGTTTAAGAACAACAAATGCATGAAGACATGCAGAGGAGTTGCTGAAGAGTCCATGTTTCACATTTATTCCTTGTTTGGTCAGTGAATAAAAGTTGGCCACAAAAAGAAAATGGCTATAGGATTTTCCATTTTTATTATCCACAACAAAAATATGACATAAAAATCCACTTGACTGCAGCAAGTGGTAAAGTATATGTTAAATAAGTGGAACAAATTATCCTGCTCATGTAAATCTTTCTGTTTTTATTCATCTTAAAATGATCTCCAATATCTGCTGAAATGAAGGGCCCAGTTTTGTTGGGAAATGACGTAAGCTCCAGTATGACCTTTACTTGGAATGAATGGAGTGCTGCAAGCAGGATAAGGAAGTAGGAGAGCGTTGGACATGAATTGTCACACTGCTGTTTAGTTTTAAGCTCAGTGCTGTTAGCATAACTCTTAAATAACAAGTTTTGTCCTTGAACATTCTGATATGATCTTTTTTTTTTTTTTTAATTTCCTTTAATGTAAAAATCTGTGTCTAGCATTGAAGCCGCTCTGCTTGCTGAACTGAATTTACCCCCAAAGTCAAAGTAAAAACACATTGAAGGGAAACTTCTCTCACTGAAAATTGAGCAGTTTTCTGATAAACAAATACCATATTCCCAAATGGTGCAAAATGTTTTCCAAGTTATCAGCTGCAGTGTGTCGTGAGACTTGTTAGTTACCAGGTAAGTCATCTGAGAGCTCCCTCTGTGCTGCCTGAGTCCACCCACAGTAATAGTTCCCCATTCCCACTTTCAGACCAAGCATCTGCTTCAATCTGGCATGTAACAGCTCTAAAACAGAGAAGTTTGTAAAAATCAAAGAGTTAACCATGTTCCTTTTGTCCCCCCTAAAATTATAAGCCATACCTCTTTGAATAGGCTGACACACCTTTAGAGATTATAGCCTTGTTTTGGGGGGTAATTCCCCCAGTATGCTGCTGTTTCTGCTTTATAATTACATCAGGATATGCACACTAAAGAATCGCAGGCTGCAGATTCTGTCAAAGCAAAGCTGTTTCTTGCTCTTCCTCCATGGCAACCAGATCTCAGCTTCCTGTTTACATCACCACCTATAGCCGTGTATGTATGCGAGCAGCCATTTCCCATGTGTTCCCTGCTCTGATATGGAATGACATCATTTCTGAACATGTAATAGCCCAAGTTATCTCCATGTTTTCAGTTCTGTTTCCTGTCTATTACCTGCATCTCAGTGTCTAACACGCGCCACCCCTCGTCCATCCATCACCCACCTCTATGCCATGCAGACTAGTGGAAGCTTGCTTGGAATGTGTTGACCGCGTTTCTCTGCTTCCCTCCCCGTGCTCCTGTGCATGCAGGTGGTTGTGTAAAAACATTTGTGCTTAGCAAGGGGGGGATAACGTTTCAGAGGCGAGGCCTCTCAGGGACTGCCTACAGACAGCCGGTTAAATAGACTTACCTCTCCTACGTTCACTCATCATGACCCCATCCTGTTAGTGTCTGCTCCTGTATGCTTGGCTCATGACCACAAATATGCCAACCCACACACGCGTTGGCAGGATTTGACTTGGATTTTGCGACTGAAAATCACACGGCGCTCCATAATATTTTATTTCCCCTGTCTGCGCATGCATCAAAACCTCGTCCTCACACATATCCTTACACACTTACAAGCTGTTCATGTGTGCAGGCACATGACCCATTGAGCACAGAGGGACATTGTTGAGATTTTTTTTGTTTGTTTGTTTTTCATTGAATAAGGCAAATAATTCTTTGCATTCCACTCCTGCAACTCTTATCACAACTCTGCTCTGTGTTATATTTTGGAGCCATCACACTCCAAACAACCCTGTGAGGTATGATTGTATCACAGCCCAGACCAGAGGAATGAGGAAATCCCTGTGAGTGTTTAGTCTCCAGGCTTTGCCTTGGCTTTGTAGTTAACCTTTACCCAGCCGTTCTCCAAAACAGCACGCCATGAAAGTCTGTTGACTCTTGATAAGAGCAAGCAACTTGAATTTTATTGTGTTTTCAGGGGAACAATTACATTCAAGCTCCTCTTGGTTCACCTTTCAAATGATACTTAAATTGTTGTGGAGCTGGAGAGCTCGTCCTCTTGGAGCGGTGCTCCTGAACTTTTCTGTGCATTGCACAATGACTTCCATTGTTGATTGTTGAGTTGCTACCAGTTACTTGTTGAAGTATAGTTAACTGTTTCCCCTGAAAGATCGACTTCTTATATTCAGCTTAAAGCATTGAACTTGTTTCAAGCGAACAGTCTTCTTTGGAGTTATAATGTCATCATGTTTTAGGGCTTGAACATCAGTTTGTAGCAAAGTGTCTCCTGATGGCTGTGACATCAGTCCTCCTGGACTGTGGAAAAAACAACCACTGTGATACATCTGACAGTTGGCTGGCCTCATTTCCCTCTGCTTACTCACTCTGCTTTTTTCATTTTCTCTGCCTTCCTTAAATTTTTTCTTTTAATTTTTCACCTTTTTTTCTTGAGTCCTTTTTTTTTTTCTAGCAGAGAGACCAACATTTTCCCGCAGAGAGTTGTGCTGAAGGCAGAGCCATTGTTTCCTGTTATAGGGTGGGGGGGGGGGGGGGGGGGGGCAGGGAAGGAGGGGATCTGACTTCCTGACTGCCAATGCAAGGACTGTCAGAATGAGGAAAAATCAGGGAAGATAGGCTGGATAATGACAGAAAAACTGCATCTTATGGACTGATTTTAACTAGACTAGTGGTTAAATATCCTCATAACGCCTTACCTTTTCTACTCCTATTTTTTTTATCTTTACGTTTTTTTTCTGCACTGCCAGATTTTAGCTTATTACGCAACACCACCAGCAAACTTTAAGCTATAGACGGATTCATGGAACAATAATAGAGTGATGTCTAAGGAGATTTTAAATAAAACTACCAGCAAGCAGCTGCTATTATTGTACCTTCGGGTAATATCTTTATATAAACTGTGCTCTACAAGGGGGATTAATCAGCTTAACATTTAAAATATCCTTTTAAAAACGAGTCATTTAATTAGTAGATTCATCTCAAGAAAAACTCCCAAATCTTTTCACAGCAAAGCTTGGGGCATGACTTCATCTGAGTACAATGTTTCCACGATCCTACTACACTGGTGTGAGGGCAGACTTGTCCTAAATAACAGCACTGTCTTTTTAAAAAGGGATGTGGAGTGGGGTGTGTTAGAAGCAGCAGACATCCTTAGGGAGCGGTGTGGTGTAACTCAGAGGGCAGAGGCTTCAGCCACGTTCCCAGAGACTCAAAAATAGTCAGGAAAGAGCCAAGATCAGCCGTGAGGAATGCGACCCAAATCGAAGCGGTGTGTTCGTGGGGCTAAGGGAGGTACTGCCGGACAATGTTTCCCATATTCAGTAGATCGTAAGTGGAACTTTGATTTTTTGAGTGTTTGCTCCTGGCCGTGCTTGTTGCTGTGGATGTTTGGAAACATCTGTTTCTGCGTGCACCCACTCTTCACTCAGGACTGCAACTGCATTTAGTTGCTTTTTGTTCCATTAACGTCATCAAGTAGAGTTGCGAATGCAAAGGAATGATCGGAAGGTTATTTAAAAAGAGAGAAAGAGAAGAGCTGGAAATGTGGAGGATGACTTTTGAGAAAGAACAAAACATGTTCAGACTTGAAGATGAGAAGTATTTAGTGCCAGAGACCAATCCCAGCTTGTGAGGACAAAAACAGCTTTGACAGCAAGCAGAGCCATTAAGATGTTATCTGCTAAAGCATTCAATAACTAGTATTTATAGAAATATCACCACGAAAGCAGGGAAAAAAGAGTGGGGGGGGGGGGGGGGGGGGGGGGGGGGGGGTATGGATGAAATACAATCATAAAAGCAGGAGGAAAGTGGGGGAAAGTACATTTGTGGAAATTACAGACTAAATATTGTTCTCACCAAGAGATTCTTTTTTTTGCCTTGTTGTGTGGGAAGCAAGTCTCTGCCCTCTTTTCCTCCCTGTGAACTTGAGTGCTCGCCTGTTTCTCTGTCCAGTGCCACAGGGAGGTTTGAATATTCAGGTCAAGAAGTCAAAAACACACATCCTCATCTCCACCACTCCTGCACATGTTTTCGGCTTGGCAGGAGTTACGCAAGAGTTCAAAAAAAGGGTTTTTACTTGTAAATTATTTGTTTTTTCTTCCTTTTCTTGTGTGCCAAAAGACGGCGTGGAATGGGAGTCGTGAACTGTTGGTGTGCAGACTTCTGCCATGCCAACACACATCAGGGATTACAGTGATAGCCTGTAAACAAAAATATATGCAGAGATTATCACATGAGCACAGATGGGCACACCATTTCCATGACCTTGGCATGCTTTAAGTGTTTTTCAGCCTCATGGTTCAGGCTGAGTCATTCCCACTTAAATGTGACTCTTACTCCGAATAGCCTTATTATGATTGCTGTTGTTGGGGGTGGGATACTCTCATTTCCACAGTTGAAAGAATTAGATATTGAATCAATACCATCTAATGATGAATAAGGAAGAATTGCTAAAGTCAAAGTGAAAAATGTTTGTCTATGTGTGAGGTTAAAAGTGAACTTTTCTTGGCATTTAATATTTTACGAGATTAGCTTGTGATACCTCTGTTTTATTTCTGCATTTTCTTAAAGAGTTAACACCCTGCAGTCTCTCAGGGTTTCACTGTGAGGACCGCTGAACGGCCCAAAGCCAGAGAAGTCGGTTAACTGGACAGCCAGTGGTCCAATTAGGTCAACATTTCAACCCTCCTCTCATTTCTGTGTTGTAACATTTTCTGTTTTTAATCTTTGCCTTTGACAACTTCTTGCTCTCTTGTCTTTGACATGAAACTTTGCAGGATTTTATTGCTGCACAGAAATGGGTTTTCTCAGACGCTTTGACTTAGTATGTTAAAAAGAGAAAACGCGTTTCTTTTGTTGTCAGCGCTGCTCTCTTAGAGTTAAAATGATGAACTCTCTCTGACTCGTTAAAGTTATCTACTCTTATAATCAATAAAGAATGAGTCAAGTTCTTGTTTTAAATAGATACCATTATTTAATGTGGCCCAGTTAAACATTTTCTAATTGCAAGTCTTGCTATGTGGACACCTGAGCCTGATCATGAAAAACCAGCAGTCTGACACAAACCTTATTAAATGGAGAATCCGATCATTCAGAGAGGATGATTCTTGTTGCAACTTAAATACAGTAAATGATGTACAGACTTAACTTTTAAGAGACGTTCTGTTGCAGGGATGTGCAATTTGTGAAACTTTTGTTTTCTCATATAGCTAATTTTGGATTACAGATCACGTCTTCAATAAAAACGATCAAAGCTAAAACACTGAAACCATGTGGCATCATCAGACTTAACTAAGATGATGGGGATAAGAATGATCTTTAAAGTCTAATACACCAAGCACAACTTAAACGAATGGTTTGATAGACATCTGTCCGAACAGAGCCACATGAAGAATACTCATAAATGATGATGTTTTTCATTTAGTCTTTATGTTGTTTTGTTTAGTGAAGAAGTTTGGTGACATAGTGCAAACCTGTATCCATGTAGTAGGTCAGTTCTCTTGCATGACAAGCCATGGTGAAAAGCCACTATGAACCCCTCCTACCTCCTTATTCATGTTAATGAAACATACATGCAGTTGTTCTGTACCTTTTATTAGTTTCCTATAGTGAGTACTTAAACATGTTATAATTACTATATGACAATGTGGATTTTTTTAAGTTGTTACAATCTACTAACGAACATCGATATTAACGACAGTGTTACACATTCAGGTGTGAGTATGCATTTAACACAACATTCAAAGGTCAATGAATGATCATCTTATCATCTGATATCACCGTAGACTTTGCAGTACTCAGTAGCCTGTAAATAATTTACAATTTATTTGAAGTAAAAGTAAAAATATACTTACATGTTCTTATTTTGCTTGGCAGTCATTTTTCCCCTCCAATGTGTGCTGCACATTTACATAATGCTGAATATACATGATGATGATGACTCAACAAATACATGTTGCAGAATGCATGTAGTCAAAGCAAAAATTTATGTAAGCAAACTGTTTCTGATACCATTAATGTTGTGTCAACTTCACATTTACATTAGTAGACGCTGTATAGAATGTCGACTATTTGCTAACTATATATATATATATCTTCTGTTCTGTTATATATATATGTGTATGTATATATATGTGTATATATATATGTGTATGTATATATATATATATATATATATATATATATATATATATACATATGTATATATATATATATATACATATACATATATATATATATATACATATACATATATATGTGTGTGTGTGTGTGTGTGTGTAAGATAAAGCAGGGAAAACCTTGTTTTATGTGTCACTTACTGTCTTGTGGGTGTTTTTGTGGCTCGGGATATATTGTGTCTCTGGATATGTGTGGGAGAAATAAAGAGTGTTAAACCAGCCTGCGTGACAAAAAACAAATATTGCATGCTCATATTGACTATTATCAGTCACCATGATGTTTTTGAGTTCTCTCTTTATGGAGTGCTTTTATTTTTTTTTTTAAATCAATACAGCAGCCATGATGCAGCCGCAGCCATTTGTGTGACATGTGGCCTCTGACCTATAAGCTCTGGTTTATTCTGAATTATTCATTTGTGCAACTTATGACCTCATTGTAAATACTCATTTCAATCTTTTTTTTTTTGGGGGGGGGTTTTCTAGTTGGATTTTATTTTCCCTGATAGAATTATTGAGTCCAGATTTAGACAAACTAAAGATGCAACAGATGAGGCCCTGACAATCTTAACTAAAAGTGGATTAGAGTGATAATGTGTGTGAGAGGGATCTTCCACATGTCCAGCATTGCTTGATGAAATCACCACATCTATTTGTAAAAGCCAGCAGTCCTCGCAGATCATCACTGGTAATCGATGTGGTGTGTTCTGCATTTGGCTGGTTTGATCTTCCGTGTCCAGTCATCGCATTTGCAGCAAGCTGTTCTGTTCTTTTTCAATCAGCTCAAGACCTCGCAGCCAAACCCCAGCCTCCCCACACCAGATCAGCTCCTCGGCGCTCCGTATTGGTTCTCCTGCAGTGAGCGCCCCAGCAGATGTTCCACTGAATTACCCCGTGGCCTAGCAGGGAGGCTGTAATCAAGCTGTGCACATGTGTGTACGTGTATCACCAGACAGCCCTGGCTCAGCAGCAGTGTTAGTACTCCCAACAGTTGTTTTCCAACCACCTGATCTCAGTTACCAGCCAGCCTTTCCCACAATCTAGCACGTCTGCCAGAAGTCTGAGTCAGGGATCCCCATAGACTCCTCAGAAAGGCCTGCAGGAGCTGATCATTTTGGATATTTTCCTGCGTATGTATTTGTCTCTTCTGTTGGGGAGGAGTGCGCTTGTTTTTGTATGCATCTCATTCTCGCCTTTAAAAGCTTCCTTCCTCCCTCTAAATGAAAGGCTGCCTTTGTGCAGAGCCACTCTTTCTATACCTTCAACCTAAGTGCGCCTCCCTCTATAGATCCAACTTGCTCTTCTATTCCTCCCAAAAGTAGTCACACCGTGGCTTTAGTGCTTTGAGCCCTCTTGTTTGGAGCAGTGAAGCCTGAGGTGGTGTCTTTCTTTTCCCTCATCCCAGCATAATCTTTCTTTCATCTTGTGTACATTAGATCAAAAAGTCAAAAGAGGCACTAATGCACTGGGCACGCACCAACATGCGAGCTACCCGTTTGCTTAAACTTACATTTATTCTTTTTATTTTTTATTTTCTTTCACTACTTTCCCTGCTGCTGTCAAAGACCAATGATGCAGCCAATCAGGACTCACCTTTGGCCATGCATGGATGAGCGGAAAGAAATCTTTTGATTAAGAGCTTCAGCCTGGATGTGATGTGTGAAGCTGGCCCTCTGAGGATAAGTGGTAGAGGCAGCACAAGGTGGACTGTCTTTTTTTTTTTTTTTGCTGCTGCTGCACATCCAGCTCATTGCAGCCGCTGCCCCAACTTCTGTGTTCATCTCAAGAGATCACTCTTCACTCGGCAGTGACGGAGCTTTGCTCTGCTGTTCTGTTGACCGGATCCTCAGGCTGGCCGGACTGGTCTCCAAAGCCCCCAGCCACATGTCAGTGCAGCTCACACATCCACCGTTCTGCACCAGCAGCATCTGACAGGACCCCCTTTGCCTTCTTTCCTTTAGCTCCCCCTTTACTACTATTCTTTTGGACTCTTGCTATTTTCTTTTGTTGTCTGTGTTTTCCTGCAGCCCATCAGCCGACTGTCGGCATGGCGTCTGACAGATGGCAGGTTGATCATACACTCATACGTGTGCATGTGTTTACTTAAAGCACAAAAGCCAAACCACAGCTGGGCATGGATGTAAGACTGAGACTTAAATCTGTCAAAAAGAAGCTCCTGACACAGACTGCAGTGAGATGTTTAACTTCCTCTCTTAGCACATGTCGTCTAATTAGTCACAGCAAGCATTGAGAAAGACGAAGCGCATCTGCTTGAACCAAATGAGCGATCAGCCTCGTGACAAAGTTTGCAGTCAGCGTGACAGACGCTCGGTCTCGTCACAGCTTTTGCTCCTTTTCCAACGAGTCAGTCTCGCAGCGTTGGGAATAATGGACAGTTTGATTGTCTGGGGCTCGTTGAGGTGAAGAATAGCTGATTTGTCCACTTGCTTCTCTCTGCGGTGCATGTGTTTCATAATCATGTTTGTGAACAGTACATGTTGTATTTTATGTTAAATGTGATGCTTTCCCCCACTTTTTTGTGCAACTCTGGACCCAGGTGCTCGCAGATTTGTATGGTTCTACTGCTGGATGGCTGACGCTTTTTGGTTGATTACAGTCAGTAGGCTAAAATCTGCCTTTGGGAGGAAGCTAAACTATAAATATGATGAAAACTTTAGGGAATTGTGACCTTGCATTAAGCAGGCTTTTACAGAAATCTCCAGTTTTTGTGCTACAGTTCTTTACTAACGTTTTGGAATTTGATATTTATGTGCTGCCAAACTCACAGGCGACTCTAGCAAACAAAAGAAAATGAAATGCTGAAAAAAAAAAAAAGAAAAAAAAAAAAAGCAATACACAATAAATCAAATACAGAAACTGTGGTGGCTTTTAGTTTTTAAATGTGCATTCATTATTAATGTGGTGTCAACAATGCATTTCGGCCAAGTTTGAACTGAAAGTACAGTAGATGGACCGGAGTTACAATACATGAGCAAATGGATCCAGGATTTAGTAATAATGTGTCTCTATGTTGCACTAAAATTGCAAAGATTTGGTACATTTCAATGAGCATGTAAAAAACCAGTTTCAATCATATTATAGGGGTGTGTCAGTGCACGTTGCATGTATGGTTTGCACATTTGTAAAAAGGCACCATACTACTGAATGATGCATACAGGCTGATGATGATAACCAGAACAATGTGTTTCATTTGTAAAAGATTACTGGTGCTAAACTGTCTCGCCTCAACTTCAGACCTGACTCCCACTTAATATGATTTGATGCATAACATGATTGGAAATTTGACAAAGGAGGCCTAGAACTGTCACGTTGCCTGCTTTAAGCCAAAATATGAACATATTTTATTTTCAAAACTTAAACAATTAGTCCCTCTATTAACAATATATATTCAGTTCAGCACATGGTTTGAATAATTAGCATTATGTCAGATTTTTAAAAAAAAAAAAACAGCTTCATTTTGATGAAAACTTTCCAAATGGTAGACATCCAAATGTCACTGTGGAGCCACAGAGAATCCTGAGTCATATAAAAACAATCTTAAAAAAAAAAAGAAAGAAAAAAAGATCCCTTTTATGTGTTAGAAACGTTAAAGAAACCTTCTGTTTGTCAATGCATGAAGGCCAAAGTGACTTCACTCAGTTTCTGAGAAGAAGTTTGGTTGCTTGTTTAGTCTGAACCTGGGATTTGAGTGAAGAATGTGATGATAAACTGGAGCAAGCAGAGAATTTTACAGCATTTTTGTTATAATTGTTTCAAAATATGATGTTTGTGTTTTATTGATTTATTTTTGTTCTTTCTTATGTAGCATTTAGCTAACACTTGTCAAAGGCACCTTTCAACAGGCTGATGTAGCACCAGGCGCTAAAAGCCATCTTTAGTTATCTTCATTTATATCTTGAACCTCCTGACATGCAGATATTGAACAATTTCATGCCAGTTTGTTCATTGAAAGAATATAGATCACCCCAAATAACGGAATTGTAGCCAAACAAGCAGCTCTGTAAACTCCATAATAAGCATTGAGATGGAAGACTCAACATCAGGCTCCTTAATTCCACCATCAGCAGACATCTTGAGAACATATTTGTTGCTATACATCATGTCACAATGTAAAGCTCTGGTCATTTGGTTCATTTGGCATGTTATGTATTATCAGCAGGACAACACAAAGAGGCTGTTACTTAGTCTGTGGAGATTAGCGCCACTTCACATGCTCCGTAATGTGTTGATGTGGTGCATGATAAATTGAAACAGTGGCTGAGTATGTACACTTTGCAGACCAATGTTATTTGGAGTTGCACTACATTAATTAAGCTTATCCTGAGCAATCAGTACAAGCGTGGCCTCTTGTGGCTCCGTCAGCTAGCCAGCAGGAAGCCTAAGTGCACGGATGCCTGTATGTGCCCAATGTTTCAGACTATATTATATCCCAGATAGGCTACCACATCAACTCTTTTTACAGGATGCAGAGACGAAGAGTGCAGCCAGACACACTCATGACCCATTACTCACCCCTACACTCATTCCTAACTGAGTTTTTATTGAACCTCAGCAAAGTACAGTCTGTCTGCTTTGCACGCTGCGCTGATGGGATTGGGCTAGATGCAGTGAAATAAATCCCTAAAAAAGGTTTGTGCGTGTTGATAAGCAGTCAGGGATGTGTTTGAAAACTGAAAATATAAACACTAAAGAAAAGTCAGCATCACTGATGCATTGGAAGAATAATCACTTGGTTTAATTTTGCTGTCACAAGTTGCTGTCAACTCTCATCGCTGTCATCGGAATTACAAAATTGTGTTTTTACTATATTCACCTCAAAGTGAAAGATTTCAGCAAATAAATGAGTTAAAAAGATAATAATACAATGTGGAACTTAGATTATTTGATTCAGATTCAGAGACCCAACTGAGTTATTTTTTATTTTAATTTGACTAAATAGAAGATTTAGAAAATCCTCTTAGATTTCAGACATGTAGCAGGGAAGTGTAGTCTTTCTAGTTTCCTCCTGTGCATTGCTGCAGGGTGTAGACTTACAACGTCGGTTTGGTTTTTCTCTCAGTGAAGTGCCAGGTTGTGTAAATGCATCAGTCCGTGTTTTTTCTATACTCACACAATCCAGTTCATGGCCGCAAAAAGAGCTGGCGTCTAACCCAACAGGTCGCCAGTCATTTGTTATAAAAAAGTTTTTCTTTTTACTTGTTTTGTGCATGGGCAGGGAAAAATGAACTTTCTGACTCATCTGCTAATCATGCACCCCCCACCTCCACATGGTTCCTCTCAATGCCAAGCTGAGCAATAACTTCTGCAGTATTTGTTCTGAAACAAAATGGAATTTGAACACTTCATTAAGCTGAATTTTAGCAGATGTTTTTAGTGTCCTTTTTTATTTTGTTTGTTTGTTTGTTTGTTTTTTCAAGGTAAAAATGTGCTTATGAGTCAAGATGATGATGCTCAAACCAAACAGGCATGGTTTGGTTTGCTAAAGTATCTCAATACTTGCCTTCCTTTTTTCTTTTTTTACAATTCCTATTTTATATAACAACTTTCAACTATTTCAGAAGTTAGTAAGAGATCAATTGTTTTTCTGATGTTTTGTTCCATTTCTTTAATGCTTTCATCTTACTGCAGCTTTTTTCTGCATATTGGAAAAGGGATTCAACACTTGGCTGGATGTGAAGAGTTGGTTTATTGGGAAAGAAAAGGGAGTAATAAGCACAGAGAAACACATTTTTAAAAAAAACAAAAAAAAAAACATCTTGGCAGCTTACAAGTCTACTGCAGCTTGCTTGTCTGCTTCTTCTGCTGCAGGAAAAAAAAATATCCATGCTATGCTACTCCTTGCTGTAGCGAGTATGTCACTGGCACATGTTTACAGACTTAAACGCAAACATCTCATGTAACTGTGTGTTCAAGTACAAGACGCCGTTGACGCATATTAAGCGGCGCTCTGTTCAAGGTTTGTTCTTTCGTCTTCTTTTGCTAAGTGAGTACAGGGGCCGTGGCAGTGTCTGATTTGCCAGAGGCTTGTGTATCACCTGCACAGCATCTGAAATATTTAGACAGCCAGAATGAAGCCCAGGAGAAGGAGAGATTGACTGGCGGTGAAAGAGATAAACAGGATAGTGAAACAAGTAGAGCTCAGAGGAAGGACACGCCAAACAGAGAGTATTCTTTTCAACCGCAGGTGAAGACTAAATTAGAGAAAGAAACTCGGTAGGAGAGGAATGGTATTGTAGGATTTTCAAGGACAAAAATGCCCGTCTGCTGAGGATGTATGATGTTGGGGGAAGGGGGGAGCAAACAGCAGAGAAATGAGGAGATGAAGTCAGCAGGCCCTGCTTGTAATGCGGGCTGTCATTTGCAGAGGTTGGCTTTTGATAGTGTCAGAACTGGTGATGTAGCTCGTAACTAACAGGATTCACATGTCAGGTGCTTTTTTTATTATCATTACTGCAAAGTGGGATGTGAATAATAGGCTTTAAATTACACATTGCTGTACGGTTTAATACAATACCACAAAAATGATAGGCAGCATTATTATTCACCAATTCCCACTCGCAGCCTCCCACCACTTTCACTGACGCTAATGTTCTTACAACATGATATGTGGAGAAGAAAGAAAATCCTAATGTACGGGTGAAATATTCCACTTTCTGCAGCAGTATTCTCTCAGTAACACGCTGCGTGCTGGTGATTATTACTCATAAATATAAGAAACGTGAGAGCTGCGTGTTAATTAAAATGTTTAGCTGCTTTTTAAGTCTGACAGATGGTTTTGCTTCATTCAGCGTCCTTTTTAAAATGTAGATTCGTCCCCGTGTAAGCTTTTGGGACTACACACACATAGATTCCCCATCCTTTCCTGTTCCTAATAGCACATCCCCTTTCTTTCCACTCGTTTGACTTGCTGTCTGTTCTGCCCGGTACCCAGTCAGCCAATCACAAAGCAGAAGTAGGTGCAAACACATTTCTTCTGCATCTGTGTGCAGGAATATTCTAGATCTCCTGAAACTGTTCAAATTAAGAGTTATCCTTAAGGTTTTCACCCCTGGCCTTTTATGTCAGAGCATGGTGTTTAACTTTGAATGTGTGTGTGTGTGTGTGTGTATTTGTGATTTATTAGAGGCTAAAAGGAGAGTGCAGGTCATAATCCACTTCACATTTAGCAGAGGATTTAACAACAAAGCTGGCAAACTGTACAAAAGACTTCATGCGGTTGCTAATCTGTCATTATGTCTGCTGGATTTTTCCTGGAATGCTCTTCCGCCAACCCACAGAAAAGATGTGCAGCACTCACACACACACACACACACACACACACACACACACACACACACACACACACACACACACACGCGCTCTCACACAGACATGCGATTAGTGTGTAATATGTCCATAGAGGGCACTGTTAAAAGAAAGTTCTCACTCATTACGCTTGGAGTTGACCCTTTGTCCTCATCTTTCTGCTGTCACCGAGCTGCAGAGCTCATCTGCTGCTGCTTACATCCCCCACAAGAATGGGGACCATTTAAACTGGTTTTACATGGCTGAGGTTAGTGGTTAATGGGATCGGTGTAAATATGGCAATATAAATGGTAAGTGCTGAATGTTTAAGCAAAATCTTGCCAAATGTTTTGCAGAATAATGTGGATCGCTGGCTCAGATACAGAGCGTGCATTTTCTCTTTTCCAGTGACATTCATGCACTCCAGCGCTTTCAGAAACACAGAAAGTAGGGCGACATCAAACGGCAAACGGCAGAGCACTCTTTACTTTGTCTCCTAATCTGCTTTAGCAACAAAACGACAAAAAAAATTGAGCCCCACGGCTGTCTTTGTCAAAGGGTTGCACACTTTTCAAGATGAATTCTGAGTTCTTATCATTTGATAGAGAGGATTTAACATTTACTTGACTTGCAAAACTCAGGGCACGTTCAGGGAAAATATGTTGTTCTGACTTGGTAGTCAGTTGAGGACGAGCAGGTGATTCAATCCTTTTTTTTTTCCCCAGCTGTTTTTTACGTTTCAACTGCATAAAAATGTGGAAAATAGGAGCTCATTGTTCCCATAAAACTCCCAAAGCAGTTTTATGACTGCTTGTTTTTTTTTAGCACTCAAAAAAAGCACACAAAAATTTCTTGTGGCAAAATTTTCAGCGACTGTAAAAAATGTTATTTTCAAGAATAAACTTGATTGGAAACTGGCAATTCCACAACTTTATTTAAAAGCTAAAAATGTGAAACTGATATCTTTTAAAACAGCATTTACGTCTAAATCGCCACAACAGAATAATTTGATAGACCCAGCGGAACATCACAAACTGGAAGCCTTTTGCTGAAACGACGATTGGTGGTCCTCCACAGGGACTACGAGACCCTTAGCTGCTACAAAAAAAAAAACAAAAAAAATCTGACTTTTATATTTGCTTAAGAAGATGGTCCTGTACATTAGTCATATGGGATGCCTAGATTTTTGCTTTAGGGCTTTTTTCCTCTTTGCTAATAAATAAAAATGTAAGAAAAAGCAAAGAAAAACAGTGTTATTTGGGCTGTGTGTATCAAATGAGGCTGCAACACTTTTACTTACAATAAATTAGGTTTTATCATTAATGATAATGCACATTGTTGCTCTGTCTGTCATGGATCTTCTGCATCCTTTAGAAGCCCAGCTTAACTCAATCTTTCAAACTTTTGCATCCATTCATGGACGCTTAAAGTTGTAAATGACAAGCTGCAAAGCAGCCATCACATGCAAACTCGGACGCGAGTGCATGAACATGTGTTGATGTACAATGATGTGCAAGCTTGTCGTGTTGACAGCTTGCCGGCTTCAAGGCGAGTGCCCCGTCTTCATCATCCTCACACTCCCCGTCTTCACTCACCACAAACGCTTGCTGATATGCGCAGCACATATGTTCCCTCTCCTTCGCTCCCTCCGCTCAGATTCTACATGGTGACTCAGCCCTCGTCTCTTCTTCCTCTCCTCTCTTAGATCTCATCTGATGCCAAGGCTGAAGGAGTCTCGCTCCCATGAATCACTGCTCAGCCCCAGTAGCGCCGTGGAAGCCCTGGACTTAAGTATGGAGGACGGAGTTATAATTAAGCCTGTGCACAGCAGCATCCTCGGGCAGGACTACTGCTTTGAGGTGAGGGGGACACATGTGTCCATACGTTGGCATCCATATGATATTATCAAAGTTATTGATGTGTCACTTCAAATGATTGATTAGTTTAATTTACATTGTTGTTGTTTCACATTTTTACCAATACTACACCAAAGTCACTTGCAGTTTTACTCTTTCTGCCTCATGGGCCCCGTTAGTGTTTAAAGTCACAGCGGGCAACTGCTTGAAAACCCATTGTATGCTAGCTGCTAATGAGCCAGATTTGACACCCAGCAGACACAAGGAAAGAGTCAACATCAGAATTATTTTCAGCACGAACCAACACATTCATCAAAACAACTAAAGATGGTGAAAATATGGAAGTGTGGTGTTTACAACTCATCCCGTCGCTGCTTTTTTTAAGTCGTTCCGTATGCGCGGCGGATGCCGAGAGGAAGCTAAAGATTAAAATCTTCAGTAGTCTTAATTAGTTTGCTTCTGGTTTCTGGGTTATGTGTTGCTTTTTTTTCCCCACCATATTTCATTCAAAAAGCCAGTTTTATTGACTTCTCCTTCAAATAAGTAAATTAGTTTTCATAAGCAGTCAGAAATGATCAGAGCTTTATCAGACTTGGGAGCAAAGGAGCTACAAATTGCAAAAGAACTGGAATGTAGGTTGCGTGCGGCGTTTCTAGTTGATCATTGGTGTTATTGATCCATCATAACTTCTAATAACTTTAGGTGATAGAAATGAAACTATATGTGAAAATATAGAAAAAAAAAAGAAGAAAAATTTTAAGAACAATTAACTGTTTACTTTTAATTTCTTAATTATTACCTTTAACGTTACCCTGAAGTGCCCAGCAGAATGCTGTTTTGCCTCTTTGCTCATTTTCTGTAAGACAGAGCTGCTTTAGCATGATTGGTTCATTTTAGTGGTCTGATCAGGTACTGCCCACCATTTTTTAAGAGCACCACGCTTCATTGGATGTTAATTAGTGTACTAATACAGTGCAGGATGAGTCATCAACTTCTTCAATATAATTAAGAATACATGAAAGACTTTTTTTTTCTTTTCAATTTATTTGAGTTTACTGGCATTGCTGACATTATGTGCAAAACTGACAAATAATTTAGATTTAACATGAACTTGACAAGAGCTGTATCCAGCTCTTGTCAAGTCTTATCACTGTGTTCATTTTAAAACAATTCACCACACTGTCAAATATTCATTTCCTAAATAATGCTGAATCATCCTCAGTCTGCTTGTATCCTCTTTTGTGTATCTTTCACTTTCCTGTCACTTTTGCTTCTGAACTAAATATAGTAAAAGCCTTTTCTGTGCATGCGGTTTGATCGTTGAAGCGTTTGTTTTTCTTCTGTCACCGCGGCAGGTCACTACCTCGACAGGAAGCAAATGTTTTTCCTGCCGTTCAGCCGCCGAGAGAGACAAATGGATGGAGAATCTGAGGAGAGCGGTACAGCCCAACAAGGTATGTAAATGCACAACAGTTGGGGCAAGGACAAAGAGTGGCGTAATCAGTACAAATAAGTTGTTCCAACTCCAAACCACACTTTGCAACACTCTTGAAAACACAAGGATGTTAGATGTTCAAACCTAAGCTTTGCTCTCTATGCATCACTGACATCGAGGCTTGAGAGTTTCGAGGAGGTGCAGAGGGGCACTTCAGCGTTTTCCTCTTTAGTGCTTCGATTCCATCTGTAATCTAGACAAACTCAGCTGGTGCAGGGGTTTAGGTGGCAAACATGCCAGGCCAAGAAAATCGTCCCAATCGCACAGTATATTCACTCTCGCATCTGTCATTAAGTAGACTCACTAGACAAAGGTTTAAGTAAAAAGTTCCCAAACAGTCTCTCTTATTCTGCCATTTTAGTGATTGTAAGATATTTAGAAAGAAGATTTTTTTTTTTTTTTCACATTTTGGCACCTTAATAGTCTGTATTAATCTCTTCACACTACCAAGGCTACCAGTTCTACAACTTCAACAGCATTAGGCAATACATCTCTCTTAAACACTTGACTGCATCAAAATCATTTATCTAAGATTAAAAGAACAAGCAAAGATACACTATGTTGATGGCTTAAGTAGTTTTTGTTGCATTGTAGAAAATGCAAGTGAATAGGAAAAGGTAGTAACGTCTCTTTGTGATAAATGATCAATTATCAGTGGATGATTTGCTTGTTGGGAAATGGTTAGATAGCAAATACATTGCATTTGCTTGAAAAAATGCTATTTTGTGACTGAATTAGAGTCTGAATCAATGAATGGGCTAACATTATGTGTCAACATGGAGAAATCTGCAGATTTTCCATGCAAGTTGCCACTGATCACATGGAGCAGAGGAACAAAGCTACAAACAATGAAAGTATTGTTCTGCTAAATGAATGTTACAGTCGATGTCACAGACAGTACTATGGGGGTCAGATGGACACTTCTACTTACACACAAAGAGTGCTGTGTTTGGTGAAACATCATTGGTATCTTGTTTGGGTGAGTCAAAAGGTTGAGCTAAGCTGTACAGTAAGTGTGTACAGGCTGACTCAGTACATGAGGAAGGAAAGTGGTTGCTTGTCATTTTTAAGCATGCTGCAGGGAAGTCCCAGAGGGCAACCGTGACTTCCCTGTCCCAGTAAAGAAAAAAACTACGCAAGTGAAATCATGTGGATTTTGTCTGGTTTTCATAAGACTGTGACACAGCTGCATAAAAATACAGAAAGGGAATTAAACATAAATGAGAAATGTCAGAATTCAGAGAAAACAGGTGTGGAAATGTGGCATTTCTTAAAAAACTTAGAGAAAAGTGGAAGAAAATATGTTTGCAGTGGTAACTGTGAGCATGTACAGTTAGTGTCTTTATGATTCAGTAAGTACTGGATAACTCTTTTAAGGGTGAATATCCCATTATCAACTAATGCACCTGAATTCAGCACTACTCACTAAGGACTGATGGGTCCTTTAATTTGGACTCCTGACATCTTTTATTGCAGCAACAGTTAAATGGATGGGGTCCAACCCAGCTGACTTTTAGCGTAGGAATAAAAAATATCTGTCTGCTCAACAGATAATTGTTGTCTTTCTGATTTGATATATTTTTGAAAGCACATCTTAAACATTTCTACTCATCCATCTTTACCACGGTGTTTCATGGAGGAAACATGAACAAACCTGGAAATCTTACTTAAAGGTTATACATAATTGACTTGACAATTTTTTTAAGTTGGTTAATGACTTTTCTTTAAATGGTGCTACTACAATACATTGTGGGATGGGGTTACTTCTTTACTTTCAGTAAAGCACGATCCATACCCTATGTTAAAGACAATGAAGATACCTTCCCTTTGCACACCATCTCATATAGGGACTCTCACAATGACAGTCCTCAAAAACAGCTATGCAGAAACCCCTTAACTGCAACACAAAGGCATTAAAATGATGTACACCACTCAATAACAACTGTATAGATGAATGAATGAATGAATGGATATGTGGATGAATTTAAAACTAAAAGAAGCTGAAACATTATTTTGATGCATCAAACAGGATTTTTGTCCAAGGACATTCTGAAGCACAGTCACAGCTACTTCACATATCCAGACTCTGCTATTTATCTTGAATAATGCCATTGTTAACTCCTCTTTTCAATTTCTGAGATAGTTTCCAAGGCAGTTTAAATTAGGAGCATAAAAAGAATCAGCCCCAGTCCTGGATAAATCAATTGATGGCAAAATAATGGGTTAGCACTTTGTGAAAGGACGAGCGGAAATTGGTTGGCACTTGTTGCAAATCTACAAGTGAAACAGGTTTCAACTGCTTCGTCAAAAGCATTTGAAAAACCTTCCTGTGTTGTTTTTGCCATTCAAAGCAGAGGAACTTTAAACGTCTAACCTTCTAGGGTCGTCACTTTTAAAATTTTCCTCGTGTAATTTGTTTTTTAAGACTAAACCAATGACTGGAATCCTCTCTGTCTCCAGGACAACAGTCGTCGGGTGGAAAACATGCTGAGGCTGTGGATCATCGAAGCCAAGGACCTGCCGGCCAAAAAGAAATACTTCTGTGAGCTTTGTCTTGATGACTCACTTTATGCCCGCACCACCTGTAAACTCAAGACTGACAACCTCTTTTGGGGAGAGCACTTCGAGTTCAGTAACCTGCCTGCCGTCAGGAGCGTCACAGCGCACCTCTACAAAGACACAGACAAGAAGAAAAAGAAAGACAAAAACAATTACATTGGACTTGTCAACATCCCCGTCGCAACTGTCACCGGACGGCAGTTTGTGGAGAAATGGTATCCTGTCAGCACTCCCACCCCCCCTAAGGGCAAGACATCGGGTCCAATGATTAGGATCAAAGCCCGCTATCAGAGTATGAACATCCTTCCCATGGAGATGTACAAGGAGTTTGCAGAGTACACCACAAACAACTACATGCTGCTGTGCTCGGTGCTGGAGCCGGGAATTAGCGTCAAGAACAAGGAGGAGATGGCGTGTGCATTGGTGCACATTCTGCAGAGCACCGGCAAAGCAAAGGTTGGTGCCAACACTTCCATTTATTCCCATTTCATTCAAGTTTGTGTTCTCCACAGAAATGTTGAATACAAAGAAAAAATGATGCTTGCTCATTTCGTGAACTCCTGACCTCCCACAGCTGTACTACAGAACAGACTGATTTCCTCTTGCTGCACCAGTCTATATTACAATTTTAACTCAAGTTAATCCCCCTACATGCATCTCCCGCGGCGCTCCACAGCATACCGACGCAGGGCCCGGCACGATACACCCACCGCTGTCTGCATCAGAGCGAGCATGGGGGGAGATTAGTTCACCACAGCTGTGGCTAAGCCTGCCGTGACAGTCGGACTCAAGTAATCTTCCATGCATCCAAAAAAAGGCAGCATTTTACTTCACTTTGACAGCACATTTGTCTTTGTGCAGTAAAACAATTGACCCTGAATACACAGAAACGCGACAGAGAGCCATTCTACTGGGTATGAAAGCAGTTTAGTGACAAACTTACCGGTTTCTGTGGCTACATATTGTCAAAGATTCAGATGTCATTTTGTGTTCCTTGACGATTTATTTTTACACCTCACAAGGTGTTTGACTATGAACACGTGAACTCACGAAAGCAAATAATCAGTTTTGCCTTCAAGTACTTTCGACAGACTTAACTCCGAAGTACAGAGCAGAAGCTAAATAAAAAAAAAATCCCGATGGCTTTTATTCAGACGTTACATCAGGCTGCTTTCATGTTTCCAGCTTCAACGTTTCCTCTCTGCGCCATCAGTCTCCAGCAACAGTTTGTCCCTCAGTCTCATTTTCTTGACATCATCTCATCAGCAGAGCTTTGAAACCTTTGGATTTTTCACGGCGCGGCAGAATGATGAGTGATTGGTGCTTACGAAGTGATCTCTATCCGCTCTGTACTGCCAGTCTGCACTAATAGCTGCTTACTGATACGGGGGGAGAAGGCAGGCTGGTGCCTGGGGAGGAAGTTACATCCTTATTACTTCAAAATAATCCCCTACTTTCACGCGAAGCTCTAAAACAAACTTTTTCTTCCATGCTGGTCTATAATATCACCTCTGAATCTCTGCTAGCTGTTCATGTGCTCTTTCTGAGTCGCTCAAAATACATCCGTGTTAGAGCAGAAAGTCCTTAAAGGGCGACCTTTTGAAGCGTTTTCTCTATATGTCTTCAGAGAAGAAAAGAGAACAGAAGCCTGCGGGCTGCTGTAAACAGGAGAATTTCTGTCAAAATCCTCTTAGCTAAGTGCAGCAGCTTTCTTCTCTGAAAAGGCTTTTTTTTTTTAAATTGATGACATCTGAAAATGTGTGGCATATTCAGCGAGTGTGTCACGTCATGCCAAACAGCAGATATCAACCCTAACAAATCACATCTCCACAGATAGTTTGAGTCCTCATACAATACAATACAATACAATACAATACAACTTTATTTATAAGGCACTTTAAAAACAACAATGTTGACCAAAGTGTCACATTGTGGGGGGTTAAAAAAAAACAAAAAAACTGAATAAATAACATACATTAGGACAACTTCAAAAGAATATCAGACATCTAAAAATAATTAAAAATAAATAAAAACAATCAAAATAAAATCAGATCTAAAAAGTCAACTTATTGTGTGGGAAACAGTTTAAACAAACGGGTCTTCAGTGCAGCTCTAAAAGCAGCTATAGTGGAGGCCTGTCTAATGTGTAAAGGAAGCTCATTCCACTGTTTAGGTGCTAATAAGGATACCATCCCCCGCTGCATGTTTCAGCGGCACCGTTTGGCCTTAGCGATCCAACTTTGACATAGTTTCTATTAACACTCTGGGGACGCTGGCATCGTCGGCGATGCCAGGGACCATGTTGTTTAATGGAGCATAACTGTCGAACCATAAAAGATAGAAACTTACTTTTTTTCCCTCTTAATCAGGAGACTCTGGGCTTTCAGACGATAGTTTCTGCATCACTGTAGTCCATTCATAAGTGATACAGTGTTGCGTCAAAATAGGTGTTCCAATCAGAGCCTTTGTCTTTGGCGCATGACACGTGTTTGTCCAATCAGAGCCGATGATGCCTCAGGAAACGCCTCCAAACAGTGTCAATCACTATGCATCTGCGTCATTAGCAGGGTTATCTATAACGGATAGCTGCCTTCTGTATTTACAAGGCCGATAAATTATGAAAACAGCTTTTATGCATGCATACCATGCGCAGTTGCTCAAACAAACATTTGCATTACTCAAGTAGTTTATTTCAACATAAACGACACTACGGCATTGTAACAGATGTATAACTTGGGTTAAACCAGCTTCATTTTAGCAAGTTATCACGCTACAAAACATGATTTTGTCGTGTTTTTTTTTCTCAAATGTTTAACAGAACTTTTGGTTCTTTACTTCCCTTGCTAGCATTGTGACAGCTTCCACGGCTAAAGTCAAGTCCATGAGTCACTGTCTAATTCTGTCAGAACCACAGTAGAGCTCAGTAGTTCAGATGAAAAGAGATTAAGTGATGTAGCAACATTAGACGGTCACAGAAGTGCACAGTGCAACCTTCAGGACACACAGCGGGAGTCACGTAAATGGTGTTTAATCTGCTGCATTCAGGTGAGAAACGGCGTCTAATTGCAGCTGCCTGTTAAGAGATGCAAGCAGCACGCTGTAGCAGCCATTAGTATGCAACACTCTTTCGATTTCTGTTTCTTCCTTTGTCATTTTTTATCACCCATCAGTGAGTAATTACAACCCGTATATATTCTGCTCTGCTGCACACTCGGTCCTTTTCTCTTTCCCTCTGCCCACTTTTCCGCCTTTGTCTTCGCTCATCTCTCTTTCATGCTTCGTTGCATCTCCGGGCCAAACCTCTCTGGAGAGATGTCATTACTGATGCTGTATTGATGTCTGGGCGCAGTGGCGAGCAGAGACACACCCTGCGTCGCTTGCACAGATGCCAACTTTTTACGCACGCACCCGCCCAAAGTCCAACCAGAAGATATTGGAAGTCCATTGCGGGTCATTCGTTCAGTTTAATGCATGAGAAAGCAGGTGTATCTGTAGGTGCTGCAGGATTTCGGTCAAACATGCACAATTGTTTCATCTGAACTTCAATCCAAAAATGTGAGATCCAGTTGCAACGGTTCAGCTGATCTTCTCTGCTGTAAGGTCACGACTTGAAGCCATGTCCTACCCAGTGGGACGTGCTGCTGTGGACAGTCAGCTAGACAGCACTGCTACTGATATCTGCAAACCTAACCACAATATTGGAATTGCCTGGGGAAGTTCACCTTTCTTTTATCCAAAATATCCACTCCTGGCTTAAATTCACTGCATTATTGATCCAGTTTTACTCTGCGCTTCAGCCCTCGGGAAGATTATGTTCTAATTTTGTTGCTGCTCCTCTTGGCCGCGACAATAGGAAGGATTTATTCTTGCGATAACTAGCCAGGGGAGGGTGTTGCTCTGCTAGTTTAGCCATTTTGCTGCTCCCTCAAGGTAAACTAACAGTCCTGCTTAAGAGGGAGAAATATGGGAGCCGGTGCTCCCTTCATTCTCAGTGGTATAAGCTGATGTCAACCCGCAACACGGCTGTAATTCTGAGTATTCAATTCTGTCACTGCAGCGGTGACAAACAGGCACCGTCGGTCGACCGAACATAATGTGCTGTGACAAATGATTTACTTACATGCCATGAATGGTTCGTGTAGTTTGGTATTCCTCTGGGCTTTTTTTTTTATGTAAGAGGACAAAAAAAGGTGAATCAATCATCTCCTGAAAGGTTTAAAATATTCTTATTACGATAGCCACTTGTCATTACCTTCCAGTTTAATAATAATGATGCTGTATATATCAGCTCTGGTTGCTTCAATAGCCTGGAAGTGTTTTTATGCAGTATGGTGGCTTCTCGACTGACTGGAGCCATTTCTGTCTTTGTTTCATACGGCGCAGCTGCGTTGGGGTCACCAGGCTCTTTATAGCTGTCATCTTAAAATTTACAGACAGGGAGGTGACCCCTTCTTTTAAGGATGCTAAAGGAGACGGTGTAAAAATGTGAAGGTGAAGTATGATGGTGATGGAGGGAGGGAAAAAAAAAAGGGGGGCATCATATCCTTTATCTGCAATTATTCCTGCACGTTTGCTTATTGATCGTCCCCTGACAGCGTGGAGTGATGGAGGAGTGCTGTGAAAGGATATGAAGCAATCTCGTTTCACCTTGCAGCGACATATTTTCTGGTCATGGAGCCAGACGGCAGCAGAGAAGGAAACATTCCCGTCTGTAATGATGATCACACTTATCTGTCAGCGCAGAGGTTGCAGTTTTGTCCCTGTGCGCCTCCCCTCCTGTAGCTGTCATGTACAACTTCATTTTCATGGCTTTAATTGACTTTTATTTGCTGTTATATTCTTTACATTGTGTCGTTTTTCTGATTTATTGACTCAATTTGACTGCAAGAATGAAATGATCCAGATGTTATTGAGATGATTTTGACTGGTCATAATTGCATTTTGACTGTTTAGGATGTGTAATATGACTCTGACAGGTCTTAACAACCAGACTCCAAATCCAACATTTCGGAATAGTTTTATTATTACCCTCATGTGAGGCTTTCCATTGGATGTTGGCCCGGTGGAGTCTGAGCACTGTTATCAGCGCTGGATGCATTTATGGATAGTGTAATTACAAAATGTCATGACAGAGAAAGAGCTTGTTTTTTCCGCTCTGAATGACCTGCAGCATTAGAAATCCTGTCAAACTAAAAATGGACACACCAGGATGGTAAAACAGCTCATCATGGACTCATATGGAGAAAATAATATGCAGCTCCTTTTATAACATAACATATCTGCAGTGTCACTTTATATGTTCTAAAATCTAGTTAAAGATTGCTGTAATTACATCTTTAAGTCATGCAAAATATCACTTTTGCAGCCTAAAATTGTTTGTAGGTTAACTCCAGTACAGGTGATGTTGACATGAAATTAGTCCTGTCTTATGTTGAATATAACCCATCTGACCAATCAATGATAACATGACTTATAATAACATGATACTGGTGCACAGAAAGGACAGTTAGAACAGAAAGTGGGCATAGAATAGTTTTCTTCTTTATCTGATGTGAAAGCAGTGTGCAGGACTATTTTCTTCATCCTCATCTCTGTCCTATAGTCTCAAAATGTACAATGCACTCCTATCTAGTAGGTGGTAGGGATACACCTATAATCTGCCAACTATCATTGTAGACAAAGAAAAGAAGGGAATGTTAGCAGACCTTTAGTTTTTTTTTTTTTGTTTTGTTTTTTTTGTTTTTTTTGCTGACAGACTCTCCAACATTTTGTTTGTACTGTAAAGTCCTCCAACAAACCCACAGTGTATTTTCCGACTGCCTGCTCCTGGTAGAAGCTCAGCGCTAAGTCGAGTTCATTTCAAGGCCCCATTAGACCTGCATGTGTCTTTATGTCCAAAATCAGTCTAAGCAAAACGTCCTTCATGTAAACACACAAAATATGCACAAACAGGCAAACTGCTCCATCGTCTTGGGTTTTTTTTTTCTTCTCCTAGTTTCCAAGCCAAATTTAATCAATTACTTGGCCGTTTTTCTGTTCTAATAGTGATGTCAGACAATGAGCTCACTGCTTTCATTTAAAAAACATATCTAAACATGTAATAGATGGATTTCAGTCGCTCGTGAACCATAGAGGATGACTCACGTGACTTTTCTTTTATTTAGTCTGACATTTCTACTCTTTGAGGAAATGCTTTGCAGTAAATGTCTCTGTGACCACCTGCTGTGGACATGCTTAGTGTGATAGCTACTTCCTTTCTACATTAACATACCAGCAGTCGGTAAGCGCTGCTGAAATACAGCCTCACAGAGACACACATGTTGCAGCAGACTCTTAACCTTTTATTCAAGTCTACTTTCTCTCAGAGAAATGTTCATGGTAAATTAGGCAGATTGTACATTGGTATGTTTTTTTTTTTTTTTTTTTTTAAATGGCCATTTTTGCCTAAAAGAGTCACAGAGAAAAGAAATCTATGCACAGCATGTCCGCAAACATGATGTCTTGGAGCTGGTGACACTGGCTGCAAGGCCCCCTCCAGTCAAACCTATCTTCACAACAATCATGTGCATCAGCAGTTAAATCCGGACCATTCCAGGCTTTCCTGCTTCTCTGGGCAATGACAAACCTCTGCACTTTCAGACAGAGCCACCTCCGTTTCTATTAGGCCTCCAGCCTTCTCCGTCAACCCAATGTGACCCTAACAGGAAGATCCGCAGGCTATGATGCTGTAATAGTAGCCACTGGTCTCCAGAGAGGGAGAAACCAGTGGCACAGAGCGATGGAAAGATGAGGAGGGTGAGGGGCAAAGTGGCTGGAATCATTCCGGTTTTCCACCCCCAAATTTCTCTTTAGTTTTTGCCTCTGGTAAGAAAAACAGACACATTGATCAGTTAAACTGTCCAAGCTGTCCAGTCCTCCCTCCCTCCCGCCTTCCATTACCTGTATTAGCTCTGAAATAATTGACCTCAAATCTGCCATTTTTGATAGTTTAGTGTAAACTTGTAGCTTTAAACCTGGAACATTAACAAGCCATTTCTGGTTTATCTCTTTTATAATAAGTCCCAGTAGTTCCACAGTCCATCGCCTCCCCCAGTGATTACGTTTTTACCCTTTTAAACGATAAATAAGGTCTAAAAACTTGGCAAAGTGCTGGTATTTAGTCACACGCTGCTGGATTTCATTGAAATGTCAACAGCAGGATGCCCTGAAAGAAAAGTAAGGGCTGCCGTCAATACATTTCAGCGTTTTGTTTCACTTCACACAAGCTCATAATCTTGTAGCTATCACATGCTGTTCATCATTTTCCATTTAACATATCAAAGTGCATTGATTCCACTCTGAAGTTGGACAAATCGATCT
>NC_136615.1:13208290-13213290 GCF_933228915.1 Telmatherina bonti | reverse complement strand
CCTGGAGGATGTTAAGGTTGAGTTTGGGCTATTATGGTCCAGTTTTGTTGTGTTTAGACTGTAAACAATAAGCACCTCAGAGTTCTGTTCAACTCCACTCTGCAAATGTTTTTTGCTGATTACAACAAGGAGCACAGTCATAGTTTTGAATGCCTGCGGTGGGGTGCATCAAGTGTAGGAAAGGTGATGATTGTGGCTTGTTTATGATGAGGGAAACAAGCCCACTTGTCAATCAACGGTACCTAGAAACAAAACCAGCCGTAAAACAAGTATGACATTTCACTGCAGGACTGTAATGCAACCAATAACATGTATTAGCTCCTTCCTGTTAGGTCTAGTTGACAAATAGATTAACCCTTTAACAGCATGGGTATCATGTTTCTTGTGGTTTGAGTCTTGAATTAACCCTCATTACTTCCGGTTTGCCTGGAAAGCTGTAAAGATTTATTTATTTGGAAAATACAAATACAACCTTCTCCATGTGGCAGCTGTACTGCTGCAGTTTAAAAGATTTCCCATTGTTATAATAATAATAATAATAATAATAATAATAATAATAATAATAACCTGCCACACAAAGACAGAATCAGTCCAGTATATTCACTGTGTATTCGGTGAAATATCTGTGAATTGTCTTGTTTAAATATGTGTCAAACATTGAGGATTTTTAAAATAGATAGAATATTTCATGTGGTCTGCAATCTGTTTTAATAAGAGAGGATAATTAAGGTCTGTCAGTCTTATTAGTCAGGGTTCCTTTTAAACAAAATGACTGCTCACTTCCCGACTGCTAGTAAACATAATGGAGCATTTCTTCCTGCTGAAATGATAAACTAAATATTAGTTTTACTCACCAAGAATAATCCTAACATTGCTCTGATGGTGAAGTATGCATACATATTTTTTCTTTTTTTTTCATCAGAAAGGTACTATTATAGTAAAATACAATTTTTCTTTCTGTTAAAAGCTCAGTGTTTGCATGCCTGGCCTACAGCATCTTTAGTTTCTTAAAAACAGTGCACAGTTCAGTTCCCACTCCGATGTAGTTTTATGCAGTAAAAATCTGTTAGTAGTGTAACAGCCTCGCAGTTAGCAAAAACACATTTATCATAGGCTTTGCTTTGCATGAAATCCCCTGTATGTTTTTGTTTGGTGGTGAGAGGTTAAATCTGCGATGGTATTATGCCACCACCGAAAGATTCATATCGCCGTTAATGAAGCAGGAAACTGACATTAGAAAAAGACATGAGTTCTGATGTTCTCATCCTCCTCTCGTCCCACCACCACCAACCTTGAGAAGTTGGGTTCTCTTTTCCATTTTTTGTTTTTCTCCATGTTGTTCTTGGTTCTAGTTTTTTCACATATTCATCTGTTTTACTTCGACTCTGGGAAAGTCTCGCCATTATGCGTCATTCGGTACTCTGTATAATTAGAAAAACAACTCTATCAGCTAATTCGCTGAGTGCGGATAATCACATTGGATTTGGGAGCAACACTTATTAACCTTGTACTCATCTTATTATTTCCTCTGCAGGACTTCCTCACAGATCTGATGATGTCAGAGGTGGACCGCTGCGGGGAGAACGAGCACCTCATTTTCAGAGAAAACACACTGGCCACCAAGGCCATCGAGGAATACCTCAAACTGGTGGGACAGAAGTACCTGCAGGACGCCCTCGGTGAGTAGAGCAGCGATGCAGAGGCGAAGTTTTACAGTCCTGCAGATCATCCTGAGAAAGGCTTCGCAGAAAACCTGCCACGTGTCCGTACCTGCTCTCAAACCCCTTTGCATTCTTTATCTCATCTTTCTTCTTCTTCTCTTTTAAAGCCTAGCGAAGCACAACGCAGAACACTAAAAAGACATCGTCTCAGTTTTTGTTTTGAATGATTCAGAGGCTGCTGACAGTTTTTTTTAATTTATTTATTTATTTTTTTTATTTGTCAGACTGTAACACAAAACAAGGCGCCTTAAACAGAAAACATTGGATACCAAACACTGCCGGATGACATTTTGTTAGTTCACCGCTTCCTGTTGCACAAACATTCCCTGTCAGGAGTCTGTTCATTTCTCAAAGAGAGAAGCTACAGCACTTTGGTTGTGTATTCGGGAGACACATGGATGTGGTTACCCTGCTCACTTCATCAAAATACCTTTCCTCGACAATGTGATTTGACCCAGTAAGGTCCCATTGCTTTTTCCTAACTGGTCTTCATCTCAATGCTGCCTTTACCCACTGAGCCTTGTGCCTACTTTTTAGGCCTCTGTGTGAAAATTGCATGCAGAAGTGAGTATACCTCTGCAACCACAAGCTGTATTAGCATACGTGGCAATCATAGCAAAGGAAACACTGCAGGGATTTATTAGTATGTGTAAATATTTGTACATGTGATGGGGTGGATGAAGAAGATGCTACATACACAAACATTAAGAACTTATAAAAAAAATAAAACCACTTTCCGGATGAATCTGAGTATTCGTTGGGCATTACGCAGCTGTAGCTATAAATCTCTATCAAATAACAGTGAAACATTTGAACATGTTTGCAAAAGGCCAACAGTGAAAAAAATGAAGCAGAGCGAAATGAGAGATTTTAGTGTTGACAAACTCAGTTTGGTACCATCTGTTTTTTAGTGACCCAACTGAGGGTCCTCTGGCTTTGAAAGGCTAATTTTCTAAGAGCATATTTGCCACACACACCAACTTAACTAGAACAACAATGGGACTTTCATAAGATGCATCTTTTTCACATTTTATTTAAAAAAAAAATTAAGACTAAGAGGAAATAAGAGCAGATTTTATTGCCGTTAAAGCTGCAGCAGCTAAGTTTCCAAATGAAAGTAGGTGTTTTTCCTTCGCTTTCGAAGCTAAAAGGAAGGATAATAGATGCTTTCGAACAGAGATTGGGATAAAATGTAATGGCTGTAATTTGTGGTTACAGCTGAAATCTTTTTTTTTTTTTTTCAAAGCTGATTTAATCTACACCAACCATTATATTTATTTATATATATATATATATATATATATATATATATATATATATATATATATATATATATATATATATATATATATATAATTTTTTTTTCTCATAGTTTATAGAAGCATAACATTGCAGACTGAACAGTCACCTGCTCAGAACTATTGGCTCTGCAGTAGTGAGAATGCAGGCCACATTAAATGACACCACCAGCTGGGATTTTCTAAAGGACAGTGTGACACAGGTCAGCAGTCGTGTCATTCAGCTCGCCGTGCTCCGACACCTGCATAATTAACTTCCCCACCACCCTGCCCACCTTTCGGTTGCTGTTATGCGAAACAAATCTCTGCTTCATGAGTGGCTGGTCAGCAGTAACGCAGGGTCTTTCTGTCTGAGAGTTTGAACTCGTTTTACCTTGACAAAATGCCCTGAGTGGCGAGAGACCACAAGATGTTGGGGATGTAGTTAAGATGGGAAGAAAACATCACCTGACCCTTTTTAATAAGATATTCTACCTCATATAATTAAGTAAAACAGATGCTGATTGCTTCGAGGGATAGGTTACATATCAGCATGCTATTTCTGCAAATGAAAAGTCAAACCTCGCTAACAGAGCTGCAAGCCGAGGACAGAATTTCCTGTTTGGTTAATGACGTTTTAGCAGCACTGAGGAAGTTTTGTGTCGCCACAGACAGGCTCGCAGGGAGATATTAAAGAAAATGATGAATCTGACACAACACACACTGGCGACATTAAAGATTCTGAGCAAATCTTCTTATTGCGAAATAATGTTAGGCAGGGTGTTAAACAACGGATGTTTGTGCAGCTCCAACAATAAGCGCTTTACGTGCAGTGTGCGCTAGCCTTCCTACCTAATTCAGAAATGTACCCAGCAGTGGTTTAATCTACAAATGGCACACATCCTTTCTGGCACCCGTCGCTTCTTTATTTGTACGGTGCCAACATCAGCGCTCCGTGTGTTTATTTTGCTACACTGTGTTTGTGTGTGTTTTACTGGCTGCTGTTGCAGTCGTTTTCCCCGCGTTGTGTGTCTCAGGGCTGATTCAGAGAGAAATGGGGAATTATGCGTTGCTGTGTTGCTGTTATTGTTTGATGTCAGGCTAAGATGTTGAGATGACTAGACCCGAGACTGGAGAGGACAGTCAACGGTCTCATAAGTCAGCCAGGGACAGAAGGCACTCCTGTGTTCCTTTCATTTGTATCAGATGGGACACTAAACCTCTGCTCCATTTATGTGCTTTTATTGGTTACATCTATTAATTCTATGTTGTTTTATGTCTTCCACATTGTTTCCTCGTTTGTCTGCAGGAGAGTTCATCAAGGCTCTGTATGAGTCGGATGAGAATTGTGAGGTGGATCAATCTAAGTGTTCATCTGGAGACCTGCCGGAGCACCAAAGTAACCTGAAGATGTGCTGTGAGCTGGCCTTCTGCAAAATCATCAACTCATACTGGTGAATACTGGAGCAGATTTCTGACCTGCAATTCTTTAGTCATGTTTAAATAACTGGTTTGAAGTGGAAACACTGCATTGCATCGTGGATAATGTTCACATCTCCGTGTCTTTTTTTTTGCCCAAACTCTTCATTTCATGTATGGTCTTATGGAAGCAGACTTTAATTGCAACAATGGTAGTTAGGAAGCTTTTAATGGTGTTTTATGAGATTTAGAAGGAATAGTTTATGATTTGATGTGTGATATTTTAAAGCATATTGCAAATCCAACAAGTATTCAGAGACAGCCGATCTGCTTATCCCTTACAAAGCAAACGCAGGACAGACTTACCGTAATGTGTGGACATAACCAGTCGCTGACTCAAGCAGACCAGCCAACACAGATTTCTATTTATGTGATTTATTTTTGCTGTTGACTTTGTCCTTTTTATACCTACAAAGGTGAGCACATGACACCTGTACTACGTTCTCTTCACTGCCTGTCTCATTTAGAATAGTTTTTAAAGTTTTACTTTTGGTTTTTAAATGTCTAAATTGCCTGGCTCTTT